>NW_007247359.1:45475-50220 GCF_000164805.1 Carlito syrichta
TCAGCCTGTCATCCCGCGCATTTGGGAGGCTGAGGTGAGTGGATTGCCGGAGCCTGCGGGCTCGAGACCCGCCTGGGCAGCGAGACTTCATCTCTACAATAAATCAAAAAATCAGCCGGGTGTGGTAGCGCATGCCTATAATTCCGGCTACTTGGAAGGCTGAGGCGGAAGGATCGCCGGAGCCCGGCAGGTTGAAGGTCGAGGTTGCAGTGGCTGGCAGCGGCCACTGCACTCCAGTCTGGGCGACAGAGTGAGACTCCAACTCAAAAAAAAAAAGAAAGAAGACAACTTCTTGAGTTAAGGATTATATCTCACAGTGCATGGCTTTTGCAAACATTTTCAAGGAACGAAAAAGTCTATGACATATTAGGTCTTCATAAAGATGACATCCTAATCCTAGGACAGCTTTCGTGCACTGTCAGAGTATTTGTAATACACGGAGGGTAGAGGACTACTGAGTCAGGGATAAAGTCAAACTATAGCTTTATATGTAGCTCAAGAATACTAACAATCCAAGGTCTATTTATATATTTATTATTTATAGAGGTGGGATCTTGAGATGTTGCACAGGCTGGGCTCAGATTCCTGGGCTCAAGGATCTTCCTACCTCTGCTTCCCAAACAGCTGGAATTACCAGCACATACCACTGTGCCCAACTAAATTCTATTTAATTTAAGCTAGTGCCCTTGGCTCTAGATTCAACTTGACATAGAAGTAATTTAAAGCAAATGTATTTTCAAATACATTTTCATCATAATTATCATATATTGTTAGAAGTAATTCATTGGTCTCTGAGATCAGAAGGAAACGTTTTCATTCTTTTTTTTTATTTGAGTTGGAATCTCACTGTCACTCAGACTGGCGTGCAGTGGCACGCTCCCGGCCACTGCAGCTCGACCTACTGGGCTCTGATGATCCTTCCGCCTCAGCCTTCCAAGTAGCTGGAACTACAGGCATGCACTACCACACCCGGCTAATTTTTTTATTTATTGTAGAGATCAGGTCTCATCAAGTTGCCCAGGTGGGTCTCGAACCCGTGGGTTCAGGCAATTCACTCACCTCAGCCTCCCAAAGTGCTGGGATTACAGGCTGAGCCACCGAGCCTGGCTGAGATGAGATCTTGCCAAGTTGCCCAGGCTGGTCTGGAACCCGTGGGTTCAGGCAATCCTCTCACCTCTCCCAAAGTGCTGGGATTATAGGTGTGAGTCACTGCGCTCAGCCACAATTTAAATCTATCAATCTGGTGATCAAATAAAATAATTCTTTTACAAGACAGTTTAAGGAATAGAGGACTAAGGGAAAAATAACATGATGTAGAGGAGGACAGACTTGGTAGCCCTCAAAGTGCAAAAAATTATGTTTTTCCAAATAGTTAAAAAAATTCTGTACAATCTGTCAATCATCTGCTTAGGTTTATTTTAATATCTTTAAAACCTCTGAAATCCAGCCGGGCTCGGTGGCTCAGCCTGTAATCCCGCGCCTTTGGAAGGCTGAGGTGAGTGGATTGCCTGAGCCCGCGGGTTCGAGACCCGCCTGGGCAGGCGAGACCTCATCTCTACAATAAATCAAAAAATTAACCGGGTGTGGTAGAGCGCACCTGTAATTACGGCTCCTTGGAAGGCTGAGGCGGAAGGATCGCTGGAGCCCAGCAGGTCGAGGCTGCAGTGGCCATGAGCACACAACTGCACTCCAGCCTGGGTGACAGTGAGACTCCAACTCAAAACAACAACAACAACAAAAAAAAATCATGAACTTAAAAGTAACTGGCACTAAAAGAAAAAACTTCTCATTGACTGTATTTTTTTTTCTTTTCTTTTTTGAGTCAGAATCTCACCTGTCGCCCAGGCTGGAGTGCAGTTGTGTGCTCATGGCCACTGCAGCCTCAACCTGCTGCGTTCAGGTGACCCTCCTGCCTCAACCTTCCAAGTAGCTGGAACTATAGTCGCTCACCACCACGCCTGGCCAACTTTTGGATTTACTGTAGAGACAAGGCCTCGCCAAGTTGCCCAGGCTGGTCCTGAATCCCTGGGCTCAGGCAATTCTCTCTCCTCCATCTTCCAAAGTGCTAGGATTACAAGCCTGAGCCACCTCGCCCAGCGGGAAAACTGTATTTTCTTTTCTTTTCTTTTGTAGCAATGGTGTCTTGCTTGTTGCCCCCGGGCTGCTCTTGAATGCCTGGTCTCAAGCAATCCTCCCACTTAGGCCTCCCAAAGTGTTGGGATTACAGGCATGAGCTACCACGCCCAGCCTAAAAACTATATTTTCTTTTTTTTTTTTGAGTTGGAGTCTCACTCTGTCGCTCAGACTGGAGTGCAGTGGCCGCTCCCGGCCACCGCAGCTTCGACCTGCTGGGCTCCGGTGATCCTTCCGCCTCAGCCTTCCAAGTAGCCGGAATTACAGGCATGTGCTACCACGCCCGGCTGATTTTTTGATTTATTGTAGAGATGAGGTCTCGCTGCCCAGGCGGGTCTCGAACCCTCAGGCTCAGGCAATCCACTTACCTCAGCCTCCCAAAGGCGCGGGATTACAGGCTGAGCCACTGAACCCAGCTAAAACTATATTTTCAAGTTGGTCAACTGTTGATCTATTTTGCCTTCAATTGTGATCTCAATATATACAGGGCATCCATGAAGACTGGAAAAGAAGAATACACATGTCACCAGATATCTTCAATCTGTATAGTAGAATAGAGTATGATAGAATAAAACAGAAGTAAAATAAAATAAACACCGTCAGTGTCTCTAGATTTCATGAAAATCTATATGTGGGGTGCATTGTCAGTGGAGTCGCTAAATGAAATGGGAACTCGGGTGCAGGAAGTGGTGCTTTTCTGATGTGCTAATTAAGGAATGTGGAACCCTTCCTTCTGAGTCAGCCTGGCGGTATGTGGAGTTTGGCCCTGCTTGCTGCTTACATGATTATTGCATGAAAGTTTAGAAATAAACCAGAGGATCTTGCTATTTAACATTTAATAGGCAAGGGGTGGTGTGTGTGTGAGTGTGTGTCTGTGTGTGTGTGTTTTTAAAGGGTTTCTAATCTTTAAAATGGTTCTTTGCAGCTGGTCTGTTTATCAGCTGATCATATTTACAGTGTAGTCTCAGATGGCACGGTGCTATCCCAAAAGAGGATTTGGATCATTTACGAGCTCCCATTTGAAGGCACACAGCCTTATCATAGCATTCTGAGGATTGAGTCGAATTACACAGCAATAAAAACAGCTCTGTGGGACTGCCAACTCTTCTTATTTTTAACTTCTTTTTGATAAAATAAATGTGAATTTGTTTCAAAAATAATACAGGCATTTTATGGAAAATAATTACAGAAGAATAGGAAGTAAGAAAACGGTTATGCTTATTCCATTATTGAAAAACAAACATTAAAAAACTTTTTTTTACATAATCTGCCATGAAATTAAGAATAGAAACATACAAAATTAATAAGAAATTTAAAATTTATGTGAAAGTAGAGAGAATGGTAAAAATAGTAAAATGAAACCCCCCAGACCCAGCACCCAGTTCTACAGTTTTAAGATGTTAACCATATTTGTTTCAATTCTCCTTTTTTCTTTGCTAATGATCAATTTTAATATGTCATGTCATTCTTCACTTCTATGCTTCAGTATTTCTCTAATATATATATATATATATACATTTTCTCTAAATCCATAATGCTAGTATCACAGCTAATAAAATTAACAATAGTTTTTTGATATTATATAATATTTAGTCCATACAAAAATTTCCCTGAGAAGAAAACCAATTTTAATATTTTGAGGTTTACCTACCTTCTACCTTTTTGCTTACTAGTTAAAAAAAAAATTAGAGTTTACTAAAAATACAACTTTGCATCTTTTCTTTTGCATTTGCTCTTATAACTGTTTTTTCCAGTGGCATATTTTTCAAAACTTTCTAATTTTAACGTGGCATTGTACAACAGTGTGAGGATAAATAACTTGGATGATTCACCATTCTCGTATCTGTGTGCCTCCACACATATCTAGAGAGTGTGTGTGTGTGTGTGTGTGTGTGTGTGTGTGTGTGTGTGTGTTTTCCCCTTATAGTAAATCTCCTTGCCATGAATATCTTTGTTCATAACACCTTTTCCTTGATTAGGGCTGTGTCCTTACGGTTGAGTCGGGAGTGTTTTTGCTGCATCCAAATGTCTGAACATTTGTAAGGCCCTTGACTTGTGGCACTGAGTTGTTTACAAAAGGACTGTACCAATTTACACTTCCACTTACAAAGGATGAGAGCGCCTCTATTAAAATGTTTAAAGGCAGTGCTTTTCAGAGCTCTTATAAATCATTGGCTGTAAGAGGCTGACTTATGTTTCTCATATGGTCATAGTGATCTCAAAATAAATAAATACACATTTTCTATAGCTATGAAAACATGGCATGCCTAGACTGCCAAACAACCACAAAGTAACTTTGATTAAACGAGGAAACGGGTCTACTTGTTGAAAATGTGGTAATGAGATAGTTTCCACCCAGCCGGGAAGCGCAGTCCCCGAGGGGGAGGGGAGCCCGCATTTCTTCATGCCTTTCAACCCATCCTGAAGAAGGTAGAAATGAACAGGTCAGCATTCTCTCCGTTTACTTTACGGGTTTTTTTTTTTTTTAAAGCTGAGTAGTTTATTTGTTTCCCTATGCCTGAGTTGATGATGCAAAAATACGGTTGAAAACTAGCAGAAAACTTCTAGTGTGTGTGTGTGTGTGTGTGTGTGTGTGTGTGGGGGGGGGGGTT
>NW_007247359.1:50352-57969 GCF_000164805.1 Carlito syrichta
TGTAAACGCAGCCCCATGGTACTGGGTAACAGAGGGTGAGGCAGAGCCATGTTAGCTGCTACTCCAAATTCTACTTTGTTTCCTTGGGGACACGCAGGGGTTTTTTTTGTAAGCTTCCAATAAAACGGTTTCAGACACTTTTTTCCCCCAGTTCCTAGCATTCTTATTTTCCTTAAGGAATATAGCATATCAGTTACAAATCCTTGTAGAAAACTCAACTGTATTGATTTGGAGTTTATATGACTTTTTTTTTGAGGCAAGGAGAAAGAAAAACTCATTACTGTTGTGTTTATGTGAAGGCCAAAAAAAAAGAGAGAGAGAGAAGGAAGTTGATAAGAAAATATTTAGCATGAGGGTCATAAAATCCAGCATCTGAATATGTAATCTTTTTTTGGGGGGGGGAGGGAGAAATTCAGAAAAGGTGGTTCTATGATCCTTGTCTGTTTTTTCACCCCTTCAACCCGGACGAAGTCATTCCTCAAAGCAAGTGGGCACAAAACACAATCTCTTAAAATATTTTTAGAGCACATGCTGGCTTGGTCTTTGTAAAAATATGTCAACAAAACGTATTAACCACATTGTTTACAAAAAGTCCTCCAAGGAGCCAAAGGGTTTAGCCCAGACTGAAGGGGCTGAACCGGGAGCCCATCCAGCGAGAATCGTGGCCAATGCCCTCCCGGCTGCGGGTTAGCGAGTGAACGCCAGGCGCCAGGTGCCGTCTTCAGGCTCTAGGCCCGGCAGCCCTCGGAACCGCGCGCGCGTCGGGCGACATTGTCGTCATCATGCCCCTTTTACAGAGAGGTTCAGCCGAGGTCCCCCGGCGGCGGAGCCGTTTGGAGTCTGGATTCGAATCCCGGCCGTCTCCGAAAACCGTGTTGCTCATTTCCGGTTTCGGATCCAACCTGCCGAGAGCCGCCGAAAGTGGTGGAGGGGCTCGGAGCCCACGGCCGTCCCAACGTGAGCTTCGGTGGAGACACGTCGCTTTCTCTTGTCGCCGTACGCCCCTCAGGGGTGTGGCCCTGGCCTTAATCTCATCGCCAGCATTCTCCCCCAGTCCCAGGGTCCTGTGGGCGGGTGTGGCCCGGGAGGGCACACCTGCACGGAGCTCATCAGTTTCACCTCCTCCTCCTCTGGGGTGGCCCTCACCTTCCCTCTCTCTCCTCCTCAGGCCTTCCGTGACCTCCAGTCTGGAGAAGATGCCCCAGGAAGCCTGAAGGGCAGGTCGCCTCCCCTCTTCCGTGGAGCTTGCCCAGATCCAGGTATATGCTGCAAAGAATTCCACTTGCTTTGTCTACCCCGGGCGGTCTAGCCGACGGTTGAGCTGCTCGAGTTCCGGGGTAGACAAATCCGGGTCCAAATCTGGCCTGCCTCTCACCCGCTATCAACACCCTCGCTTCTCTTTCCCTGCCCGTGAGTAAGTACTCTGGCAGACTCTGCACTGAACACGTGTGTGGGTGCCCAAGCTGGTGAGCGCCTGTGACCCCGGGCAATGGGCTTTATCATAAAAGCGTGCCTTAATGGCGTGCTTGCTGTGTGCCAGATCTCCCCAGTGCACCCTCTGAGTGGCGGTTTATTCCTAAGACACTCGTCAGGAGGGTTCTCTGTCCGTTACGTCAGTATTATTACCTCCGCCGGTTACGGGGGCGGGGGAAACGGGGGCCAGGAGCGGTCGAAGTGAGATGGCAGAGGCCGCACGGCTGGATAACTGGGTCTTGGTTTGAACCCAGAGAGCCAGTCTCAAGAGCCTTTAAAGACATGACTTCCAGCCGGGCGCGGTGGCTCAAGCCGGTAATCCCAGTACTTTGGGAGGCCGAGGCGAGAGGATCGCCTGAGCCCCGGGGTTTGAGATCAGCCCGGGAAACTTGGTGAGACCTTATCGCACCAATAAATCAAAAAACTAGCCGGGCGTGGTAGCCCATGCCTGTAGTTTCAGCTACTTGGAGGGCTGAGGCGACAGAGTGAGACTACGACTCAAAAAAAAAAACCAAAAAAAAAGACGTGGTTTCCTAATCTGGGAGACCCGGATGCAGACTGCCTGTGTATCCGGGAATGGAGTAGGGTGTGCTTGCCCCGGAACAAGCGCGCGGTGATCGCTGTTGGTATTCTCTGTTCCCCTAAGGCCAAGGTCAGCCCCTTAGGACAGAAGTATGACGTGAGTCAGCATGGTCATTAGAATTAGATCTGGACTGGAAGACCACTTTCTTCCTTAAGGAAGAGGGGTTATGATGTCAGAAAGTTAACCTCTGCTGGCCTCGGTTTCCTCATCTGCAAATGGGCTTAAGCATCCAGGTTGTCGGGAGAACCGGTCGACACCATGATCTAAATGAGATGTGGAGTCGAGACTGGCACATAGCCGGGCTCAATAGTTATTTGTTGTTTCCCTTCTTTTTATCCCTTTTCTTACTATTCTCATTGTGGGGGTTGTAAAAGTAACCTGAAAGTACGGATACACGTAGATATCTGAGTGATTTCAGCCAAGGAGACTATCTGGAACTCTTTTTGGATGTTCTTGGTTATGTCAGCCTGTTTAATAAGCTGCTCACCAACTGCCTGGCCATCATTCTGCTCTTATTATTCAATGATTTTCAGGTTTACTCCGAATAAGATCCAAAGTCTTTTAAGTTAATGAATTGTTATTATTAAAAAAAAAATTTTTTTTTTTTAGAGATGAGGTCTTGCTCTGTTGCCCAGGCTGGTCTTGAACTTCTGGGCTCAAGTGAACCTCTCACTGGGGCCTCCCAAAGTGCTGGGATTAAAGACGTGAGCCATCACGCCTGGCAGGATCCAGAATCTTTACCATGGCCCGAGAGCCCCATGCAGTCAATAGGCACCGCCCTCATCTTAATTTTCTGACTTGTCTCCACACCTGTTTCAACGCTGGCCTCTTCGCTGTTTTCACACACTGCTTTCTAGTCCCTGAGCCTGGAATGCTCTTCCTCCAGAACTCCCTGTGGCTCCCAGTGTCACCCCTTCAGATTTACTTAGGTGTGTCCACGGTGCCGCCTTTACAGGCCAGCCTATTTAACGTCATTCCCACCCCCCCACTCCCTGGCCCGTTGTCCCCCTTATTTTTCTCCATAGTACTTAAATATTATATTAAATATTAATATTTAATATAATAAATATTAATCGTCGACCTGCTGGACTCCGACGATCCTTCCACCTCAGCCTTCCAAGTAGCTGGAATTACAGGCATGCGCTACTATGCCCAGCTGATTTTTTGATTTATTGTAGAGATGAGGTCTCGCTGCCCAGGCGGGTCTCGAACCCGTGGGCTCAGGCAATCCACTCACCCCACTATCATATTAAATATTAACTCACGAAGATAGGTGTTTTGATCTGTTTGGTATCCCCAGTACCTAGAACAGTACCTGGTACATAGTAGGTGCTTAATATATACATGCTGAATGAGAGAGTGAATAATTGAGTCTGTTAAAGAATCCAGGGAGCATACTGATGGAATTAAATAGAACGGCTGAATATGGGAACACTTCCTGTGTTCACAACATGGAGGAAACTGGTCTTCCCTTTCAGGAGCCTGAAACCCACTTGGGTGTTGAGGCCAACAAAGTCATATCCAGGGCTAGGCATGATCCAGTCAGTGTCATAAAGGGAAGCAGAGAACAAAGGAGAGTGATTGAAGGAGGTTGCATTGGGAGTGGACCTTGGGGGATGGGTAGGGTGGCTACAGACTGCTTTCTGCATGTATATGGCATGAGTGTCTGGGGAGATTGGAATTGAGGGTGGGGCTGGCAGCCCATCAGAGAGAGATGATAGGTGGAGAATGGTTTATCAAATGCTCATCAAAAGGCAGTTTATGATAATATTACAAACTTTATTCCTGATTTTCTGTTCCCCAAAGTATTGAGCAAAGCGTGTTTAAAAAATTATTTACAGCCGGGTTTGGTGGCTCAGCCTGTAATCCCGCGCCTTTGGGAGGCTGAGGTGAGTGGATTGCCCAAGCCCGCGGGTTCGAGACCCGCCTGGGCAGGCAAGACCTCATATCTACAATAAAATCAGAAAATTAGCCGGACGTGGTAGCGCGCGCCTGTAATCCCGGCTACTTGAAAGGCTGAGGTGGAAGGATCGCTGGAGCCCAGTAGCCAGTCAAGGCGACAGAGTGAGACTCCAACTCAAAAAAAAAAAAAATTATTTACTTTCTAAAAAAATCTTATTTCTTTTCTTTTCTTTTTTGTTTGAGTCAAAGTCTCACTCTGTCACCCGGGCTAGAGTGCAGTGGCATGCTCACAGCCACCGCAGCCTTGACCTGCTGGGCTCAGGCAATCATTCCGCCTTAGCCTTCCAAATATCTGGAATTACAGGCATGCTCCACCACATCCAGCTAATTTTTTTGTAGAAACGCGGTCTCGCCAAGTTGCCCAAGTTGGTTTTGAACCCTGGGCTCAGGCAGTGCTCTAGCCTAGGACTCCCAAAGTGCTGGGATCACAAGAATGAGCCACCTCACCTGGCGAAACACTTCCTTTTTTTGGAGCAAGATTTATTGAGAAAATAAAAAAAACTCCCACAGTGGGAGGAGACCCTAAGAGGTTGCCTCCAAAATTTACTCTCTTTTTTTTTGAGTTGGAGTCTCACTCTGTTGCCCAGACTGGAGTGCCTCGACCTGCTGGGCTCCGGCGATCCTTCCGCCTCAGCCTTCCGAGTAGCCGGAATTACAGTCATCACTACCACGCCCTGCTGATTTTTTGATTTATTGTAGAGATGAGGTGTCGCCAATTTGCCCAGGTGGGTCTCGAACCCTCGGGCTCAGGCAATCCACTCACCTCAGCCTCCCAAAGGCGCAGGATTACAGCCTGAGCCACCGAGCCCGGCTCAAAATTTACTTTCAATTGACAAATAATTCTTGTACATAGCTACTGGGTATAATGTGATGTTTTAACACATATAGATGTAGTGAAATTCTTACATCAAACTAAACAGATTTTTTTTTTGTGGTGAGAAAATTTGCAATCTCCCTTAGCAATTGTTAAGTATATAACACATTATTAATTTTAGCCAACAGGCTGTAAAATAGATCTCCAGAACTTATTCCTCCTATCTAACTGAAGTATGTGCCCTTTGATGGCCATCTTCCCAATGCCCCTGCCCCCACCCCTGGTAATCCTACTTCTTTTGTTTTTTTTTTTTGAGTTGGAGTCTCACTCTGTCACCCAGGCTGGAGTGCAGTGGCACACTGACTGCCACCCCAGCATCAACTTGCTGGGCTCCAGCGATCCTTCCGCCTCAGCCTTCCAGGTAGCCAGAACTACAGGCATGCGAATCTAACTTCTGAGTTCCACATTTTAGATTCCACATATGAGATCCTGCGGTATTTGTCTTTCTATGCCTGACCTATTTCATGTAATTTTATGTTAATAGGCAACTAATTTTTATTAATTATATCCACAGGATATAACTATACTTTACTTATAAAATATCAAAACATTTAGCCACTACCAAACTGTCCTGGTTCCTTGCTCATATTGGAGAATTAATGACTTGGTGTGGGTTCTTTTTTTTGAGCTGGAGTCTCACTTTGTCACACAGGCTGGAGTACAGTGGCACGCTCCCGGGCCACTGCAGCCTTGACCTGCTGGGCTCAGGTGATCCTTCCACCTTAGACTTCCAAGTAGTTGGAACTACAGGCACACGCTACCATGCCCGGCTGATTTTTTGATTTATTGTAGAGATGCGTTTTCCAAGTTGCTCAGGCTCTTCTTGAACCCCTGGGCTCAGGCAATTCTCTCACCTTGGCCTTCCAAAGTGCTGGGATTATAGGTATGAGCCACTGTGCCCAGCCCTTCCTGACTTTTATTCATGCATTTGTAAAGATATTTCTTATTATCTATGTGTGTATATATACTTATAAATATATCCAAAATATACACATATATATTTCCTTTAGAAAATATATTGTGGGCTGGGCTTGGTGAGATCTCGTCTCTACAATAAATAAAAAAATTAACCGGGCGTGGTGGCATGTGTCTGTAGTTCCAGCTACTTGGAATAAAATATATAGATATAAATAGATAGATAGATAAATAAATAAATAAATAAATAAATACATAAATAAATAGTGCAGCCTCGATCTCCTAGGCTCAAGTTATCCTCCTGCATCAGCCTCCTGAGTAGCTGGGACCACAGGGGCTGCCAGATAATTTTTATTTTTTTAATTTATTTTTATTTTGAAGATGTGGGGTACAATTCAGGATTAGGTATACAAGTGGTCACTGTGTAGTTCAAGTTTGGCCCTCCTTTTGGTCCCTACTTTGCCTGGCTTGAGATCAGTTACCCTTCTTGATGTTGTTTCCCCCTTCCCATCCAGCTAATTTTAAAATTTTTTTATAGAGACGCCATCTCGCTATGTTGCTCAGGTTGGTCTTGAACTACTGAGCTCTAGTGATCCCCCTGCCCCAGGCTCCTAAAGTGCTGAGATTACAGGCATGAGCCACCACAACAGGCCTGGTTTTGCATTTTAAGAGAGGAAGCTATGAGCTTACCTTGGTAAAATTGTAGATTTTCACACAAGAAAGCTGACTGCTTATTAATGAGGATTAGGGGAAAGTATTCTGGACCAGGAAGAAGTCAGGAATTTAAGAACTGTTTATGAGATGATTGCACAGGTCAGAAGGAATCAAGAAACAGAAATGGCGGGAATGGAAAGGAAAGGGTGTGTTTCAGAGAGATTGGAATGGTGGTATCTAGATTTACTAACTAATGAGCTATGAGAGGCAAGGAATAGAAGGTGTGGAAAGAAGGTGGAAACAGCCTAGGACATTGTAATTTTACAAATATGTATTGCCTCTGAGCTCTGTGCAAAAAAGCACTCTACTACATGCCATTGTGACATATACTTGTATGATCTTTCTTCCCTACTTTCAAAAGATTTGCAGTCTAGTGGGGAAGAGGGCTGGGTACACAGGTACACCAAGAGCTCCAGGGAGTGACAGAGGTGAGAGGAAACTAGCCCCGGGGCACCCAGGTGAAATCCTGTATTGCTGTTCCCGAGGGGGAGGGGAGGACAGTGGGTGAGGATGTTTCAACCTTGCCCCAGAGCTACACATGGCTGACTGGCTAGTATCCGGGAAACAGGTTGTGAAGAAACAGGCATCAGTGTAGACTGCTAGAATCTAGGAAATTTAGGTTGATGACAGAGCTGGGGTGTCTTCAGCTTTATTTGGAAAATAGGGAAACAAACTGTTAGCTTTGTGATCTCAGGCAGGTTACTTAACTATTCTGAGCCTCAGTTTTTTTTTCTTTTTTTCTTTAATTATTTTATCCCCTAGCATCTTTTGAAAAAAATTGCTTAGATTTCAGTCTTCTCTTTTTTTTGTTGTTGAAGTCTCACTCTGTCACCCAGGCTGGAGTCAGTGGCATGCTCATGGCCACTGCAGCCTCGACTTGCTGGGTTCAGGCGATCCTTCCGTCTCAGCCTTCCAAGAAGCTGGAACTACAGGCATGGGCCACCACACCTGGCTAATTTTTTGACTTACTGTAGAGATGAGGTTTCACCAAGTTGCCCAGACTGGTCTCGAACCTGTGGGCTCAGGAATCCTTTCACCTCGGCCTCTCAAAGTGCTGGGATTATAGGCATGAGCCACCACACCCAGCCTATTTTTT
>NW_007247359.1:58430-62318 GCF_000164805.1 Carlito syrichta
GGTACAATTCAGGATTAGGTATATAAGTGGTCATCATACAGGTAAAGTTTGGGCTTCCCTTTGGTCCTTACTTTGCCTGGTTTGTGATCAGGTATTCTTATTGATGTTGTGCCCCCCTCCTCCCAGGGAATTTTTTTTTAGAATTGGAACCTCTCTGTTGCCCAGGCTGGAGTGCAGTGGCATGCTCACAGCCACCACAGCCTCGATCTGCTGGGCTCAGGCAATCCTTCCGTCTCAGTCTTTCAAATAGTTGGAACTACAGGTGTGCACTACCACCTCCAGCTTATTTTTTGATTTATTGTATAGACGAGGTCTCCTCAAATTGCCCAGACTGGTCTCGAATCCCTGAGCTCAGGCAATTCTCTCACTTCGCCTCCCAAAGTGCTGGGAAACAGTCTTGAGCCACAGTGCCCGGCCTGGAAATTTTATTTTTATTCTAAGACATATCAGGGCCGTGACATAATCAGACGGAATCAGCAGATAGAAATGTTTTAGGAGCTGAGGGGATGTACATTTAGGAACCTTCCACACACTGATGGTGTTTGGAGCCTTTGAACGGATGAACTCACCTGAAAATGAAAGAGGAGCTAGCACTGGGCCCTGTGGCACTTCGGCATCTGGAGGTCAAGGAGGGGAGAAAGAACCCACAAAGGGGTCTGAGCTTGAGCAGTCATGAGGACCAAGGACGATCAGGAGAGCCTGGTGGTCCAAATTCATGGGAAGAAAGTGCTTCATCTCCATCAAAGACTGCAGACGTGGTAGTACATCAAGCAAGGGTGGAGAACTGGCTATCTGGTATCTTTTTTTTTTTTTTTTTGAGTTTTAGTCTCACTCTATTGCCCAGACTGGAATGCAGTAGCCACTCCCGGCCACCGCAGCCTTGACCTGCTGGGCTCCGGCGATCCTTCCGTCTCAGCCTTCCAAGTAGCCAGAATTATAGGCATGCGCTACCACGCCCGGCTGATTTTTTAAATTTATTGTAGAGATGAGGTCTCACCTGCCCAGGCGGGTCTCGAACCCGCAAGCTCAGGCAATCCACTCACCTCAGCCTCCCAAAGGCGCGGGATTACAGGCTGAGCCACCGAGCCTGGCTAGCTATCTGGTATCTTGTGGCAACTAGCCTCAGATCCCCAGGGCTTGCCTTGATTCCTTGCTCCCTCGTCTTTGCCCTGTCTCCATCAGTGGTCCTCACTGGCCAGCCACCTTCCAGATCTTTCTCCAAGCCCAGCTATCTTCCTCTCTGGGTCTTCTCACCTTCTGCTCTCTTTGAATGGAATACTCCTCCTCTTCTTGGTGTGATTTGCCACCTGACTTCCTGGGGGGGGTTTCTGCTCCTTAGGGAACCCCACTATGAAACAGTAGGTATCTTCCCTTCTCCAGTTACCAGGTCCCAGTAGGCTGTGAATACAACTATACATGTGATGTCTATTTCCTTCCAGAAGACAAGCCCCAAGAGGACAAGGGTTCATTCTGTTGAGATTAGTACTCTATTTCTTAGTCCTAGGGCAGCGCCAGGCTCCCCAGAACGCTGGGCCTACAAGCTTTGCTGTGTGTCTCATTTCACTCTCTGGAGTCTCAAAGAAATGTGACTGTTACTTATGTAATATAAGCAGTTATACTTATCTAGATCGTCATCTTCATCACCCCGTTTTATAGATAAGGAAATGGAAACCCAAATGATGTTATGGGATTTTGTAGCTCTCAAGACCTGGAACCCAGAGTATTTGAGTCTAAGTGATTAGGGAGATGTACTTTTTTTGTTGTTAATTTAATATATATATATATATTTTTTTTTTTTTTTGAGTTGGAGTCTCACTCTGTCACCCAGACTGGAGTGCAGTGGCCGCTCCTGGCCACCGCAGCCTCGACCTGCTGGGCTCCGGTGATCCTTCCGCCTTAGCCTTCCAAGTAGCCGGAATTACAGGCATGCGCTACCACGCCTGGCTGATTTTTTGATTTATTATAGAGATGAGGTCTCGCTGCCCAGGCGGGTCTTGAACCTGCGGGCTCAGGCAATCCACTCACCTCAGCCTCTCAAAGGCGCGGGATTACAGGCTGAGCCACCGTGCCCGGCTTTTTTTTTTTAACTTATTTTTTTTGAGTTGGAGTCTCACTCTGTCACCCAGGCTAGAGTACAGTGGCATACTCATGGCCACTGCAGCCTTGGACTGCTGGGCTCAGGTGACCCTTCTGCCTCAGCCTTCCAAGTAGCTGGAACTACAGGCATATACCACCATGCCTGGATAATTTTAAAAATTTATTGTAGAGATGAAGTCTTGCCAAGTTGACCAAGCTGGACTTGAATCCGTGGGCTCAGGCAATTCTCTCATCTCGGCCTCCCAAAGAGCTGGGATTATGGGTTAGAGCCACTGAACCTGGCCATAAAAGAAAGAACCGCATTTTTTTTGTTTTGTTTTTGTTTTTTTTGGAGGGGGTTGGAGTCTCACTCTGTCGCCTAGGCTGGATTGCAGTGGCTCGCTCATGGGTACCGCAGCCTCAACCTGCTGAGCTCAGGCGATCCTTCCACCTCAGCCTTCCAAGTAGCTGGAACTACAGGCATGCGCCACCACACCCAGCTAATTTTTTGATTTATTGTAGAGATGAGGTCTCGCCAAGTCTCCCAGAGTGGTCTCAAACCTGTAGGCTCAGGTATTTCTTTCACCTGGACCTCCCAAAGTGATGGGTTTATAGGCATGAACCACTGTACCCAGCCTATATATATATATATATATATATATAAATATATATATATATATATTTTTTTTTTTTTTTTCCTTTTTAAAATAGAGATGACGTCTCACTATGTTGCCCAGGCTGATCTTGAACTTCTAGAGCTCAAGCAATTCTCCCACCTTGGTCTTCCCAAAGTGCTGGCGTTACAGATGTGAGCTACCATGCCTGGACACCATGTCAGAGCCCCTTCCTCCCTTATTCTCCTGAGAACAAGGGGCATTTTTAAACCACTCTCAGAAGGAACAGAAGCTGATATCCTGAAGAGAATGGGAAAGGAGTGTCAGGCACAGGAACCCTCAGAACTGAAGGCTTTGGAGAGGGCTTGATGGTTGAGGTTTAGAACGTGAAAAGAAGGGCTTGCTGAGATAGCATGGGATGGATCCATAGAGCCGGTGAGGCAGGATCTGGAGTTTCTTCTCCCCCCCCAAGGCAATAAATAGGAAGCCATTAGGCAAGGTGGTGAAATGATCTGATATCCCTGGTAGAAGATGTCTTGGGTTATAGGCGGAGAAGGCATTAGGCAAATCTTGAAAGGAGGAAGCTTGGAGAGTCCGGCTCCTTGGAGTAGGCCTGTGTGTAGAGATGAAGATAAAAGGACAAAGTTGAGATACATTGAAGTAGGGATGACAGGGTTTGCCAATAGATTAAAGTGTGTGAGAGACTGGAGGAATGGAATTGAAATATCATACTTTGACTTCGAGGTTTTGGCTTGAATGAGTGGGTGGATGGAGGATGCCTCTGTTTATTGAGATGGGAATGGGAATGGGATTTCAATTAATGTTAGTTACCCTCTGCCTTTCATCATCCCAAAGCTCTCCATTTGTAATATCTGATGAATGCAGAAAGCTTTAAAGAGGTACTCTCAGTATTAGATCGATTCTTAAGGAAGTTTATATTTACATTTTGAGTGAAGACGATTTTGGAAAACTCTAGAATATTAGAGGAGACACCTAAGTTGGGCTTGCAGTGGGGGGAGGGCACTCATAAGCTTACCAGTGGGACAAATACAGTTAAAACAAGAGGGAGGCCGGGCTCGGTGTCTCAGCCTGTAATCCCGCGCTTTGGGAGGCCGAAGTGAGTGGATTGCCTGAGTCCGCAGGTTTGAGACCCGCCCGGGCAACTTGGCGAGACCTCATCTCTACAATAAATCAAAAA
>NW_007247359.1:62360-66024 GCF_000164805.1 Carlito syrichta
CCCAGCAGGTCGAGGCTGCGGTGGCCGGGAGCGGCCATTGCACTCCAGTCTGGGCGACTGGAGTGAGACTCCAACTCAAAAAAAAAAACAACAAAAAACACAAAAGGGAGATATAATTATAGGATCAAGATTGCTTAATGCAATCAAGTTGGGATGGTATCTAACCCTTTATTTAAATTAAGCATTATTCTTGGCCCCTCCCTTTTTAGTTTGCTTATAAAAACCAGCAATCACATCTCTTCTTCCAGTATTGTTCGGAGTCAGGTGGACTGGTGAACTCCCAGAGTGCTTCCAGGTTCCAGACGCTGCCTTCACTTCTGAAAGGTAAATTCTGCTATACATACATGCAGGTGTATATTTTATCATATATTGATGTGGTGTTTCATGGGAGGTGACTTGCATGAGATCAAGAAACTGAATGAAAATGAGTGAAGTTTGGTGTTCCATGGAGTTGTTTGTTATTCCAACTTAATTTAGTGTTCAGTCTTGTTAAAAGGGCTGTCCCTGCTTCCTCCTCAGATGTCCTTCCTTTGTAGTTTGCAAAGCTGGCTGGTTTGCCTAACTTTTTCATTTTCTTTTCCTGCTAATTCCTCACTGCAGTTTTTCTGGTTTTCCTGCTCTGAATACTGAATTCTTTTACATTGAGTATCTATGTTGGCTCTGTTTCAGCTCCAGGGGTTTACACACAGCTTCCAAATAGTTTTTCTATAATAGTTCCACACTGAGACAAATACTTGTGAAATACGGAGGTTGTACCCCATTCTGTTCTTCTAATTAAGGCTAAGTCTCAAAAGATGATTCCAATAACTGTTAAATACAGCAAGTCAGAAGGGTTTTCTGTTGCTATTAGATCTAAGAATGCTGTGACTGGCAGGATCTGGATAGAAAATCAGATGTTAGCTAAACGAAGAGCCTGATATCATTAGGATTAAATCAGAGATAATGGTGTGATTTTATAAGTGCATACTGGGAAATGTCTTAAGGAGGCCTGTCCGTTTGGATAATTGTGAAAAATGAGGTGTGGCTGATGTTTGCCGCATTAAAATAAGGTGAATGGGCTTTTTTGCCCTTTCTCCAAGTGCCATGTGCAGAGCCTTAGCTCACGTTTTAGAGACTTTCCTTTTGACTCCATTCTTTGTTTTTTGTTGCGGGCGTCTCCCAGCACCTGACTCCTTTTGAGATATTCTAAGCCAGGGAGTGATGGCGAAGCAGGATTGCTTGTGGGTGGAGCTAAACATACAAGGCCAACGTTCGATTTTCAGTTTTCACTTCCTTCCATAATAATAGGAGTTCTTAGCCTTTATGACAAAACCAAAGGTTCCCAGTGTCCTCCTGTTACTTTTGGAGTTTCCGTTTTAAACTGTTTTTAACTCTCTATGCTTCCCAAATACATCTTAAGTATGAGTCTCGCATTTTAAGGGAAGAATGTGTCTCACTGAAGCCCTCCCTGCAAATTCAGATCACTCCACTCCTTTTGAAAACACAGTATGTATTTGCAACGCAGCAGTCCTGTCACTGGCAGAATTTTGCAGCGATTTCCCAGTTTTGTTGGCAAGTCTCCAGGAATAAGGGTCTTTGTAATTCTTTGCTCAAACAAGGATCACATATAAATAAACTCTTAGCAGATAGATTAGTTAATACAATTATCTTTCATTTTAAAAGCTACAACATCATGAGGTTTTTTTTGGGGGGTAGAAAAACAGTAACAAATCATTTGATGCTATGTTGTTAACAAAGTGGTAGCTTTGTGGAGGCACAGGAAAAAACACAACTGTTTTTGCTCAGAAAATAATTCAGTAGCAACAAGGTCTGAGAGCCAGGAGTCTCATTGTTCTTAGTGAAACAATTATTTGTCAAAATATTTGATTGTTTCCGTATTCCTGCTGAAAAGTTTAGACTTCTTTTTGCTCAATTTTGACACTAGGATTTTTAACTATCAGTGCTATTGTGTTTACAGCATTCAAGGTTTCAGAGTTCAAAGGTTATCCATTAACAAGTAGAATGAGGCTATGCTTATGTTAAGCCTCAACCTGGTCCTCCTAGTTCATAGTTTCTTTGTTGTTTAGCAAGGCTCATAGTCACTTGTTTTGATAAAGTTAAATGAAGTTTCTTATTGATGAACAGTGTTTTTGGACTGTGTTGCAGAATGTGACTATAAGACAAAAAATATTTTAAAGAAAGGTATTCATCCTTTGTGAGAAAAGAAATCCTAGCACTAAAAGTAATCAATATAGGCGTGCTTGAGTGAAAAAAATAGTGCTGGCCTAAGAATCTACTTCTGGCACTGCTAATTAAGTGTGAGTAAGTAATTGATTCATTTCCTTTTTAAAAAAGACTAACTGGACCATATGTAGGGTTAGTAGTTATATATAAAATGACAGCAAAACATTACACTTGGCAAATTCTTCCCCTTTGCTAAGCTGTCTTCTCAAATTCCCTTTCCTATTTATTAAGGGATTGCTTTGCTCACCAGCTCCAGATTGTTTTTGTAGTGCTCCCCCTCTTTCTTTTCTTTTGGTTTAGGGAATACATATTCTTATGCTTTTGATGTGTTTTTAAGTTTTTCCATTTTGGATACACTGAAGGCCAGTAAAGAAATATATACTTGGCTGTTTTGTTTGTAGTGACTTGCATAGATCCATTTCACATTTGCATTCGTTTGCATTTTGGGGCAGAAAAATTAGTGGATGTGATTGTTGTGTCTGTGGTTCTTCCTTGGGGCTTACTTAAAAGGGGGAATCAGAACCTTTTTTTTTTGGTCTTTCTCTCTTTTAAGCAAGGAAAAAAAGACAGTTGGGAAATGATTTCAATGTGACTTGGATGTACAGAGAAGGGGGAAAGGCTAGCGTGTTTTTTTGTCCCCACTTTTTTTGTCCCCGGTTTCATCCAAATGGATTTTTATCAAAACCACGTCGATTCTTGGAACCTAGGCTAAGTTTAGAAATCTCAAGTTATAATAGCAGCGCGGGTGTAGCCCAGAACAACCACACACAACAAATCTCAACAATTAAAGGATAGCTTTATGAAGATACTAATTCAAAGAAAAAATTTTAATCATCTCAGATCGTCCTTCCTCACATTTGGAGAAAATTGTAAAGTGTCTTTTGTGCACAGCTGCCTTCTAACCCTTCCCACAGCCGTGTAAAGGTTCTTATTTGTAATTCTGGGTGACCCAGGAGTTGGGGCCGCCAGCCCCTCCCTTCGCCTGGGCACACCTTGCAGAGGGGGAGGCGGCGAGGACTGCGTGTGCGCCTGCGCACTACTCTCGTGGCCCCCCCCCCCTCCCGGGGTACCTGTCACTAGAACCGGCCGGGCGCGCGCGGGCCACGTTAGGCCGGATGGCGGGAGGAGGAGAGTGGGGCTGGAGGGGGCGGTGGCAAGGCGCGCGCGTGCGCGGGAGTCACTGGGGGGGGGGGACTGGAAGTGCGCGCGCCCGCTCGCTTGCTCGCGCCGGGGGGCGGAGTCCGTGGAGGTGGGCGGGGCAGGGGCGCGCCTGCGCAGATCACGTGGGCGTCAGGGGCGGAGCCGCGGCCGGGGCCGGGCGGCTGGTGAAGGCTGGAGGCGGGGCGTCTCGGAGCGGCGGGGCCGAGGGAGGGCGCAACAGCTGCTCTCTGAACACTTTCTGACCCAACAGTCCCCCAGCGCCGGACGCGCGGCGCCCCGG
>NW_007247359.1:66184-66686 GCF_000164805.1 Carlito syrichta
CTCCCCTCCTCGTCCCTCCTCATTCAAACCTCGGCTGGCTCGTGTGGTGTCAGTTCAGTCCCGGCCGCCGCCGAGCGAGGAAATGGCCGAGGAGCCGGAGCCGCAGGTAAAGGGGGCGCGCCCCCCGCCGCGCCGTGCCCCGGGGGGCGCCCCGCCTCGGCCCTCCGGAGTCTCTCCGAGCCGGCCCTCGGGACTCCCGCTTCTCGTTATCTTGTCTCCCCCCCCGGATGATCCCCCTAGTCCTCCTCCCATTTCTGCTCTTTCTATTGCGCTCCTCTAGGGCGCCCCCTCCCCATCGGCCTCTCAGCGATTCCGCCGGGGAGAAGGTGTGGGGCGAGCCCCCGGCGCGCACAGTGTTTTACCATCACACTCACTATCTGAAATATTCAACATGGCCCGAGGGGCCGGGGGTCCCCCTTTTCTGGGTCGGGAGCGAGGGCCCTGTTGGAGGGGAATTGTGTGGGTGGCCGGGGGGGGGCTGTTCCCAAAAGTTGGGTGGCTC
>NW_007247359.1:67322-73986 GCF_000164805.1 Carlito syrichta
TTTTTTTTTTTTTTTTTTTTAAAAAGGGAAGTTTCTGCCAGGAGGCGCCGAGTGGTGAAACCGCTCAGTTTCAGATGTGGAGCCCTCTTCACTCTTGATATTTGGCCCCGAATGCGAGCAGGACGGATGGGGAGGGGAAAGGAGGGCGCTGCTGGGGGCCCCCGGAGGCTGGATTTGGGGCCGCCTGGGCGGTCCTGCTCCGAGGGGCCAGACCTGACTCGCGGGGCTTGCAGGCCAGCACCTGGGTCCCGGGGACCCGGAAACACCTTCAGATCCCGGTTGGAACCTAAATTTTAGGATTCTGGGTAGGGCCACCGAGGACAGGAAGACGCATTCTTGGGCGGGTGGGGGTGGGGTGAGCAGGCGGGGAGTTTTCCGTAAGGTTTAGTTAGAGGAGCAAGAAAAAGCTACCAGTGGCCACTTCTGGGACCCCAGCATCCTGCCCACACTGGGAAGCGGCAGAAACTCCCCCCCCCCTTTTTTTCTTCAAGAAAAGGATAGTCATTTCAAGGCTTAAGCTTTGGTATGTTGTTCCACTTGGAAATTCCTTGAGCCTCAGTTTATCTTTCTGAATCAGTCTTACAGGGCTTGGGGCATGGGACATTCCTGAACATGGGTGAAGTTAATGGCGGTTGCAGTGGTTCACTATCCAATTTGGGGTCGTGTGTTATTGACCACCAAGTGTACTACAACCTAGCTTGGTTTCCTAGTTTTCTAGATTCGTGTGGAACAATTAAACTGTGTGTTTTAAGAAGCCTAGGTCTGATTTAGTTCAGGTTGATTCAATTATGTCTTCATCGCTTTTGAGTTGGTTGAGTGACTTGACATGAGATTAAGCTCAACAAAAGAAAAGGCGAGGTAGCAACAGCTGCTGTCCAGGCCCAGGGACTAGGTAGGGGTCTTAGGGGGGCCTTTTACCTTCTCTTTTGTATGTGTCAAGAAGTACATTTAAAATGTTCTTATTTGACTGTACTTTTTGCCCTGAAGTGGATGTACTGCCTTGATTGATATCAAACAAAACTTAAAATGCTAAATTTTATAGTACTTTGCGAATGAGTAGTAGATCCAGAGTTTCTACAAAGCCTTTATGTGTCTGTAGTGACAAGTGCAGGGCAATAACCTCGCTGCTTTTTTGTCTGAAAATGTAACAGTCAAACCACTAGTTTGTGCTTGCTTAGTTAATGTGTGCTAAGAACTTTTAAGGTGTGTCTTTAATGGTAGATAACTTTTTTCCTTCTGAGAAGTCATGTTTATTTTAGATATTGTTTTGTTCAGTGTTCTGGAGACTTGCAGTAGTGTTTTGGTGTTTTTAAAAAAATCCTGATGTTGCTACCATTTTTAATCAGTTATGTAAGTATTCAAGAGGCAGTGACTTTAAAAATTCAGTTGTCAAGAGTTACAAGGCAGATTTACAATGTGTTTGAATCGTTGGAATAAGGTTCATAATCTGGTTGTTTGGAATTTTAATTATTTGAGGTGGTGTGGGAGGCTGGTTCTTTAGAATTGTACATTCATTTATTTGCATACTGGTGGGGGAAGTAGAGGACAAGATTACGACTTGAATTGGTGAAGGACACGTACTTTTCCTTAGCGTCCTTGTAATCCTTTTGTCTTCACAATACCTTCCTAACACTTTGCAGTTTGACCTTTGCTGTTTTTTAATAACTCGGGATATCGAAGTTTAGCTGTTGTGTTGGATTCATACTCCCTTTCACTTCTTACTAAAAAAAAAAAAAAAAAAAAAAAAAAGGAACTAATATACCACTTAGAAAAAATTTGTAGAAAACTTTTCCCCCCTTTTACCCTGAAGAATCTATTTTGATAACAGCTTAACTTTTTTTTCCAGGTAGTAGGTGGGGAAAAGGTTCTTACTTTGACTGCCTTTTAAGGTGGGGTAGATTTGCATTTTCTTTGTAATCCTCCATTTTTGGCAGGGAAATGGGAACCCCTAATTCCCTTCCAGGGGACTTGTTTTAAAGGAAATCTCAAAATCAGACTTAATCATCAAGTCACCTATAAACTGATGAAATAATTAAGGAATACAATGGCCTGGCAGTGACTCAGTCCCTCTATCTCCTTTTGCAGATAAATGCTAATCACTTTTTTCTTTTTTAACAGCATTTATTATGAAATGGCATTTTTTTGCCACAGCAGGGTTGCCATTTCCCAACCCTGGAGCACTCTTAGCTCTGAGATCCTTGATTAGAGCCTCAGGGGTCCCAGAAGATGTGCTATTTTCCCACTTTATAAATGATATTGGTTGATAAGAACTTTGGAGTAGTTTTAATGACTCTTGACGGTCTTAAAAAAAGATCTACTTTTATCTGACTCTTCTGAAAGTAAATGATTGGACCTTTTTATGTTTTACTTAAGCCTTGTTTCCATTTGCTTAAAAAAAATTTCAATTCAGGTTGTTTCACATCATGTGTGCTAGTGTGGCCTGTATGTTACCAATATTGAGGTTGCTAGGTATGATTTGTTTTAAGTGGTTCATTCCTAATTTCCCATTTCAGTTTAATCCCAGGGCAGTTGGTTTATGAAATGAATCGGAAAGGTGACTGAAGTATTGAGTAATGGCCACATGTTTTCAAGCTTTAGAATTACAAGGTAGGAATGAAAGACATGAGACAGCTGGATAAGTTGATGAGCACTCCTATAGACTAAATGTAATGAGATTTTTACATTAATTCACTATAGTTGGAACATATAGAATAGCTTTCCAATTGCTGGGGTGTTAAAAATAAAAACCTGGAAGGTATTTACAGAACAGCCACCAACATGGAATTAAAGGAATCTAAATCTTATTAAATATTCTAAACAGCGAAGGGTTTAGTTACAGCATGTAAATGAAACTTGTGACAATGGAGGAGGCTTGATCCGCACCCTACATCTCCAGATTTGGGGGGGAGGGGTGTTAACTAGTTTAAATGCACGTGGAAGAAAGAATGTGTTACACAAAGATAGCAGGAAATTTCTTAAATTCGGATGAGGGAGGCCTGATGATTGAATATTACTTAATGGCTTCATTTTAGGGACAGTATAAAAACATGCTGGAAATACTGATTAAAAAAAATTTTTTTTTTTTTAAATAAGGTGATCTGGGATTATTTTTCTCCAAGTAGTAATATATACTTAGATGAATTTGCAGCGGTATGTAGGGCAGAGGTTTTTAAATTTAGACCACGAGGACAGATAGAAATCTGACTTTTAAGGAAGTGGAATATCAGGGATCATTCTTCCTAAAAATCTGTAGCTGTAATAAACAAGGTCAATTCTTGTACACATCAGTCTTCCAGATAAATGGTGGAGGGGGCCGGTGGGAAGCCCCTGCTGGCCAGCTGCCACCACATATTATTACCCTTTTATATTTTACATTGGAATGTTTCACATTCGAGCATTTGTTGACTGACTGTTCTAAATCTCCCCATTACTTCCTGCCCTATGGTATCAGCATAACTGAGTTACTGGAAATTTGGGGCCAGTTTGGTAATTTTATGATAAAGTTGAGAAATAAAATTACTAAACCTGAAAAGACAGCTGAGTAAGTTGTGTGAGTGAGTGAGTTTAATTCCTTAGCCTTTGTTCTTAAGATTTACCGAAGTTGTTTTTGACTCCATGCCTCTTCTTCATATAGGAGAGCTGCCCCAAGGTCAGATGCTAGTTTTTTAAAGGGTTTATGTGGTGTTTTCGTATTGGTGTTCCAGTAGTTTCTAGTGTGTTTGGGAACCTTCCAAATTTAAAAAGTAGCTGAATGGACTGGAGATGTGGACTCCAGATATGTTCTTGAATTAGCATTAGGAGTAATACTTGTTTTAACTTTTCCTACCTGTGCCAGATGAAGATAGCTTAAACAATTCATTGATACCCGAGGAAGCATTTTTTCCTTTCTTTTGTAATCAGTAGGTAGATTTTTTTTTTTTCAGTTTAGTTTGTAAGCCTACTGAACAGTGATGGTATGATTAATTGAAAGGATTTTCCAGGTAATTTTGACAGCAAACAGATGACTTTAAAAAGCCAGACATAGGCCGAGTTGAGAGGCTTGCCTAAGCCCACGGGTTCAAGACCAACCTAGGCAACTTGGCAAGACCTCATCTCTACAATAAATCAAAAATTTAGCCAGGCATGATGGTGCATGCCTGTAGTTCCAGCTACTTGGAAGGCTGAGGCGGAAGCATCGCCTGAGCCCAGCAGATTGAGGCTGCGGTGACCAGGAGAGTGCCACTGGCTTCCAGCCTGGGTGACAGAGTGAGAGACTCCAACTCAAAAAATAAAAAAAATAAAGCCAGACATACAACTGTAGTATTTATTCAGCACACGACAGAGGGGGGAATTATTTAAAAGTTGCTAGAGAAATATCTTAGACCGTAAAAAGCACTGCCCAAACTTGTATTTAACTGAAGTCAATTAAATTATGTCTAATTCAGAAAGCTCATCGTTAGGTCTTCTGGAAAAAGTGGTATGGTATGTAGTATAGTGTAATGAATATAGTTATTTGTGTATATATACACAGTTACTTTTATGTGTATATATGTGTGTGTTTATACATATACACACATAAAGACACATGTTCGTTCGTTGTTTTCATTATAGAGGGTTAGAGTGCAGACAGAGATAGAATAATGAGCTTATTTTCTAAATTTGCTGAGATCTCTAATTTTTTTTTTTTTTGGTGCAGTTAGGCCTGTCATATCTCTTCAAAATATTTAGGTTGTATTGGCTTAAGTAGTAATAGTGGCAACTGATAGCAGTGCTTAAGCTTGCTTAATTAAAATGTTAAAAAAATTCACTTCCTTTATAATGCTTTTCAGAGTAAGATGGAGTTCTTAAAAGCCAGTTTGCAGTTCATAGTATCTGTTAATATTGAAACTAAAACCAGTGTGAGGTACTTTGAGTTCTTATTAATAAGATCCTTTAACTGACCTTAACTGATTTGGGATGAATCAGGCAGTTTCTAAGTATGACACTCAAATATTCTATATTGTTTTATTTTTATAGTACTTTAGTCTTTAACTCTTTGTAAAACTGATAATTATAAATATCAGTAACACAAGGTTGTTATTTCCTATAGAAGCTCCCAAGTTTTACCTTTGAACAGTTTTTTTTTTTTTTTTTTGGGCCTATGAAGAATTTAGGTTGTAATGTTAAATATAAACTTTAAATATTCTAATCGTTTGCTTTAAAAAAAAAAATTTGACATTCCCCAATCAAGTACTATTGCTTAACTTTTAAGCACTTTTCCATAGCTATATTAGGAAAGTTGGAATGACCATTTCTCTCATAGATGTGACCTTAGTGACTTCCTTCAAATAGTGTTGAAGGATTTAAAGGATTTAAAATAACTAAAAACTGTAGGTTTTGATTGTTATTTTAGATTGCTGGGTAGAGTTTTCTCCACTTGTCAGATTAAGAAAAAATAGTATGTGTAAAACATAGAGGGAAAACTTATAGAAAAACTATAAGCTTATTAACCAGATCTTGAAGATAATTCTGTAGTTTTATGGATACATTTCATTGGCTAGAGAGCAGCAGTTTAAGTTGAATGTTTAGTAATCACTTGGACACTTTAGAACTGAGGAAAAAGTAGATTTGAAGGACGATAGCAAATTTGTTATGTATAAGTAAACTTTTTCTGTGTTTTTGACAGTTTCTGAGGATTTTGACTGTCTTATTGCTTCATAGTGTGGTAGAGAAATACTTCATATCAAGAATGTAAGATAACTTGTTCAGCTGAAACAGAGATGGGCTGTCTCTAAAGGTAAATAGTATAAGTACATCTGTGTTTCAAGAAAAGTATTTCCAAGTAACAGCAATTAGCAGAGTGGCCGTTGCCCTTGGTTGATTGTGCTTAAGCACAGAGTACTGTGCTTTTCATGAAGCACTGTATAGTGTGTATGTATTTGTGTACATATATATTTGTGAATATTTGCTAGTTTCAAGATCTACAGATAATGGTAGCATGTGTAGCTACAAATCATGTCTAACCAGTGACTTAAAGAAATTCAGACTTGGCCAGGTGCAGTGGCTCACACCTGTAATCCCAGCACTTTGGGAGGCAGGAAGATATCTTGAGCCCAGGAGTTTGAGTCAGCTTGGCCGACTTTGTGAGACCTCTTCTTTACAAAAAATTCAAAAAAATTACCTGGGTGTGCTGGTATGCAGGTAGTCCCAGCTACCCAGCAGGCTGAGGTGAGAGGATCATCTGAGCCCAGGATTTTGAGACTATGCTGAGCTGTGATCAAGCCGCTATTTCAGCCTGGGCAACAGAGTGGAACCCTCATTCAAAAAAAGAGAAAAAAATCAGATTTATAGTGCAGCCATTTATAGCAATATGGTTCCTACTGGATTTCAAAGATTACGCTGTGGTAAATTTTAAGAGTATCTACTGAAATAATCACACTATATAAATCAAACCCTAGCCGGGCGTGGTAGCATGCACCTGTAGTTCCAGCTACTTGGAAGGCTGAGGTGGAAGGATCACCGGAGCCCAGCAGTTTGAGGTTGCGGTGGCCGGGAGCGGCCATTGCACTCCAGTCTGGGTGACAGAGTGAGACTCCAACTCAAAAAAAAAAAAAAAAAAATTAAACCGTAGTATTCTCAAGATATACAGTTGTATTGATTTTACACACACACACACACACACACACACACACACACACACACACAC
>NW_007247359.1:74038-75893 GCF_000164805.1 Carlito syrichta
TTTTTGATTTATTGTAGAGATGAGGTCTCGCCAAGTTGCCCAGGCGGGTCTCGAACCCCCGGGCTCAGGCAATCCACTCACCTCAGCCTCCCAAAGGCGTGGGATTACAGGCTGAGCCACCGAGCCCGGCTTGTTTTTTGTTTTTTTAAGCCAGTCTCACTGTCGTCCAGGCTGGAGTACAGTAGTAGTAGTACAGTGATGTGATCCATGTCACGGTCACTACAGCCAAGACCTGCTGGGCTCAGGCGAGCCTTCTGCCTCAGCCTTCCAAGTAGCTGGAACTACAGGCGTGCACCATCACACTTGGCTAATTTTTTGACTTATTGTAGAGACAAGGTCTCGCCAAGTTACTCAGGCTGGTCTTAAACCCTGGGCTCAGGCAGTCCTCTTGCCTCGGCCTCCCAAAATGTTAGGATTAGAGACATGAGCCACCGTGCCTGGCCGATTATTATTATATAATACATAATATATATTCAATATATATATTTTGAGTTGAAGTCTCACTCCTTCACCTAGGCTGTAGTACAGTGGCACGCACATTCACAGTCACCCTAGCGTTGACCTGGATTCCAGCGATCCTATTGCCTCAGCCTTCTGAGTAGCTGGAACTATAGACGTGTGCCACCATGCCTGGCTTTTTTTATTTTATTGTAGAGACAAGTTGCCGGGGCTGGTCTCGAACCTGCAGGCTCAGGCAATCCACTCGTCTTGGCCTCCCAAAGTGCTGGGGTTATAGGCTGAGCCACTGAGCCTGGCCTATTCAATATATATTATGTTTTTTTGCTTAGGTCCCCCAGGTATACGGCTGAAGGTCAGTTCTTTTACCTGAGTAAAGATTTTAAAATGTTATTAAACACTGAAAAGCATTTTTGCAAAGTATTTTCTATACCTCAGTGTGCTTAGAATGCTGACTTTCTTGCAATCTAAGAACATTGAGTGATAGTGCTGATTATCATAGCCGCCTTTCCCCTCCAGTTCAAGAAAGACAATTTACTTTATCAGCAGCGCCATCAGTCGACTGCTGGCTTCTGTGGGCCTGTGAAAAACTGGAGGATTCTGGGAAGGCCGCGCACACACCCTCCAAGCAGTTGGAATGGTGATTTGTTGTTAGTGATTAAGTTAGAATTTCTATTTTGCTAAGTTCTGTTATTAGTAAAGTCTTCATTATTTATTTATTTATTTATTATTATTTTTTTTGAGTTGGAGTCTCACTCTGTCGCCCAGACTGGAGTGCAGTGGCTGCTCCTGGCCACCGCAGCCTCGACCTGCTGAGCTCCGGCAATCCTTCTGCCTCAGCCTTTCATGTAGCTGGAACTATAGGTGCGCGCTACCACGCCTGGCTAATTTTTTGATTTATTGTAGAGATGAGATCTTGCCTGTCCAGGCGGGTCTTGAACCTGCAGGCTCAGGCAATCCACTCACCTCAGCCTCCCAAAGGCGTGGGATTACAGGCTGAGCCACCGAGCCGGGCTAAGGCTTCATTATTAAAACCGCTTTAAAGATTATTGTTGAGCATGTTGGTTTGAAGTGATAGAAACCTGGTTTAAAGTATTATTGTTTCAGAGTTTGAGGAAGTATTTTGTTGTCTGCACGTTATAGTGTCTAAGTCAAGAGCTGAGGGCATCTTCCCTAGCCTCCCCTGCAGTTTTGTTCTGGTGGGTCATAAGGAAAGTCGGTATAAATCCAAGTGATGTGGCTTTTGTTTGCGTGGATCAGCTTTATGGTGTGGTTAAATACAATTTTTTTTTCCTTGAGTTGAGTCTCACTCTGTCGCCCAGACTGGAGTGCAGTGGCCGCTACCGCAGCCTCAACCTGCTGGGCTCCGGCGATCCTTCCGCCTCAGCCTTCCAAGTAG
>NW_007247359.1:75913-100787 GCF_000164805.1 Carlito syrichta
TCCTGCTGGGTATATTTTCATAGGAAATATGATCAGTACGTTGAAGATTTCTGCAATCCTATATCCCCTGTAGCACTAATCACAGGAGTCAAGCTGTAGAATCAATATAAACATTCATCAATCCATGAGTGGATAAAGAAAATGGGGCAGATATATACAACAGAGTACTATTTCTCCATACACAAGAGTGAAATACTGCCATTGGTAAAAATAGGGATGAACTTGCAGTAGTTATGCTCAGTGAAACTGTTAAGTGAAAAAACCAGAGATAAGTGATCACCCTTACACGTGGAGTCTTATTTTATTTTATTATTTTATTTGAAAGATGAGGAGTACAATTCAGGGTTAGGTATACAAATATTCATTATGCAGGTATCCTTGTTGATGAGGTGTGCCCTCTCTCCCCTGGCAGTTTCCCTCAACTGCCAATCCCATGCCCCCTTCCTGGCAGTTTCCCACTATTGCCAATCCCTTTCTTTCTTTTTTTTTTGAGTTGGAGTCTCACTCTGTCGCCCAGACTGGAGTGCAGTGGCCGCTCGCGGCCACCGCAGCCTCGATCTGCTGGGCTCTGGCGATCCTTCCGCCTCAGCCTTCCGAGTAGCCAGAATTACAGGCATGCGCTACCACGCCCGGCTGATTTTTTTGATTTATTGTAGAGATGAGGTCTCGCTGCCCAGGCGGGTTTCGAACCCGCGGGCTCAGGCAATCCACTCACCTCAGCCTCCCAAAAGCGCGGGATTACGGGCTGAGCCACCGAGCCCGGCTTTAAATACGATTTTTTAATGACATTCTTGAGGTGGCAGAATAGTAATTAGATAGCACCCACAGATAGCCATGTGGAAGTTTTGATGAACATTCAAGTTAATATTACTATCCAATCAGCTATGGTTAGTGACTAGCCAAACATGCGCATACTGAGTCCAAGCCCATATTAGTTACGTGATGTTTATTCATCAGGGGCTTGTTGAGGTCCTGACCCTGTGCCAGGCACTGGGGACAACAGGGTCTTTGTCCTCAGGATCTTACCTGAAAGGGGTGGGAGAGAAAGGCAATTACAAGCAAACGAATCAACCGGATGGTTTCAGATCTGGGCAAAAGTTGTCAGAGGAAGTCATCTCTGAGCGTGACAGAGTGAGATGGGATGGGATGGGGTGGGTTGGGCAGTCCAGGAAGGTGCCTCTAGGATGAGTAAGGATTTCTGTGACCCAGGTTGTCTGGGACTCAGCACAGTTGATAGTTGATAGTCATGATTATCAGAACCTGTCCTAGAAGATTCTCTGGAAGAAGCACTTGTTTGGCCCAGAGTCTATTCTTGCTTGTCCGATCCCACAAGGAGACCCCTTGGCCTGGAACCTCGTGCATCTCCAGGTCTCCCAGGTTGCTCACTCGCTCGGCACAGTGGGGGCTCCTCATCAGATCCCTTCTCACCCTGCCGTCTTTATCAGTGTTTACTCCTGTGCAGTCATCTTAGAAGGGCTTGTGTTACAGGATGACAGTGATGACTTTACCCAGAAATTTGAAAATTTCAGAGGTAAAAATTGGAACCATATCATCTTTCTAAATGTTGAGACCTGATGTTTTTTTAAATTCTCACCTGAGAAGGGACTTACTGTAAATTTGTCAAATCTCAGGACATTAAAAAAAATCACTATTTCTCACTATGGCAATATGTGATTTTTTAAAAAGTGTATATTAGCATCTAAAAGTAGGAAGAACCTCAACTAAATGAGGCTTTATAGAATTCATTGAATAGTTTCATTTAGCTGTTGACCAGTGAAAAAAGTGTTGTCAGAGTTTGACCACTGTTTTTCTAGAACATTTGTAGTAAATACTTGTTGAATGAACAAAGGACTACATAGAAATCTATATAATCAGTACCATATCCAATTATCTTTTACTCTTCAGATTAGCAGAGTCACTGAATAATTTATAAGTATGTAGATCTATCTCCCAAACCATAGTATTTTGGAACTGTTAAGGACCATCCTGTAGTGTAACCAACTGCATTAAATAGATACAGAAGCATGAGGTATGTGGTGGTGACAACTTTAAGGCTGTGACTTAACCAGACTAGAACTCAGTTTCTAGAATGTTCTGTTATATCACAGCAAGCTGGTAACTGACCCTTGTGTTTATCGTCCATTGTGATGGCAACAAAGAGAAGATTGAGAAATTAAGATAAAAACTTCAGTACTGTTCTTTCTATACCCGAATCTTTGATCTTCAGTCTTACTTAGAAAAGTTTATGTTGAAGATCTATTCAAAACTGAAGATAAAACCAAGTATGAACATTTCTTTCTTGGAGTGTAAAGATGGGGAAGAGATGCTTCTTCCCTGAGCCTACGAAGCCCTTCTTTGCTCTTTAGGGAAGTGGAGAGAAGGGAAGTTGAGTTATTTTTTAAATTTTTTTTTTAACACTGACTACTGGGAGTTGTTTACTTGTCTTTTTGTTTTCTGGGATAAAGGTAACTGACTTAAGTTTTTTTTTTTTTTTTTTCCCTGACTTAAGTTTTAAAAAGTTGAGACCATAAAAACAGTTCCTGTGTTTGCCATAAAGGTGACGGGTATTGGCTTAAGAAGTTAATTCTTCTTGAGTGAAAATTAACTTCTAAATCAGTGCTAGCATCCATTTTCCACCTGACCACTCACAATGTGAAGGCGGATTAAAAAGCAAGAAGACCCATTCTCTGATGAGAGACTGTGCCATGTTGGAACAACTCTGCTGAGGATTTAAGTGTGTACATTCACAAGGTGACCTTGTATATGTATTTCCTTGTTTGTTGTTTGGACTAGGAAGCCCTACCGATGCTTGTTGAAAGCCAACAGAGATTTAGTGGATTGAAGGTTTAAAGTATCTAGGTCGAGGTCCCACTAGGCAAGATGAGTGACCATTCTGAGGTGTTCCTATTTCTTGAATGGACATTTTAGAAAAGGATCCTATTTTTCTGTGCTTATGTTGTTGATCTCTGTATATGTAATCTTTGAGAGTGTGTTTGGGCATGTTTCTTGTATGTAGATTTCTTTGTATGTTATTTTAAGCACTGACCTTGGAATTTTTACCAAAAAGTGATTTAATTCTGTCTTTTTTTTTGAGTCAGGGCCTTAATTTGGCTCAGGCTGGAGTGCAGTGTCTTCACGACTCACCTCAGCCTCGACCTCCTGGGCCCAAATGATCCTTCCACCTCAGCCCTGCAAGTAGCTGGGACTACAGGTGCACACAACAATCCTGGACTAACTTTTAAAAAATTTTTGTTGAGATTAAGTCTCACTATGTTGCCTAGGCTGGTCTTGAACTCTGCCTCAATCCTCCGGCCTTGACCTCCCAAAGTATTGGGATTATTGGCATGAGCCACCGTGCCCGGCCAATTTTATCATTTTATTTTTCACAATTTATATAGGTTTTAGATTGGGAAGGCTGCTTAAAGGATATGATGAGTATTTTAGTGATATTAAATGTATTCAAGGCTGGGCACAGTGGCTCTGGCTTGTAATCCCAGCATTTTGGGAGACTGAGGTGAGAGGATTGCCTGAGTTCAGGGGTTCAAGACCAGCCTGGGCAACTTGGTGAGACCTCTTCTCTACCATAAATCAAAAAATTAGCTGAGCATGGTGGTGCGTGCCTGTAGTTCCAGCTACTTGGAAGGCTGAGGCGGAAGGATCGTGTTAGCCCAGCAGGTTGAGGCTGTGGTAGCCCAGCGTGCTACTTCACTTCAGCCTGGGTGACAGTGAGACTCCGACTCAAAAAAAAAAAAAAAAAAAAAAAGTATTCAGCTGAATTTACCTTTTGGTCCTAAAACTTGACATTTTAGATTTAGATCAGTGAAGTACTGTGTCTTAAGTTTCGTAACTGGATTCAATTCTGATTTAATAAGTGTACTGACTGAATAAAATGCCAGTGATTTAATTAACAAGCATGTTTAACAGGATGCACTGTATATTAGTTAAAAGTGAAGCAATTAGAGTAGCAGCCTTCCCTGCTGCATGGAAAAGACTGAATCACCCACACAGCCTCTCCTGAGTGAAGCTAACCGTTTGTATTTTTTTTCCTCCAGGGTTTGGAAATCCCTTGTCTCCAGGTTGCTGGGATTGACTTCTTGCTCAATTGACTCACTCACTCAATGGAGACAAAGAGAACTGATGCTCCGTGCTGATTCGTATTTGAATCAAAGCTTTGGGGAGTGTATGCCTTGTTTGTGGAAAGAACCAGTGACACCATCACTGAGCTTCCTAAAACTTCTGAAGATAAGAAGTTAGAGGATTCTATACTTTCTTTTGAACATTTATAATAAATATTTGCTCTGGTTCTGGAGCCCAGGACTGCTGGAGGTGCAAGTGACAAGTCTTGCAAGTGGCCTTATTCCAACTCCAGCAATTCCCCAACAGAACTTAGAGAGTCTGATTATATACAGTCAGTCTCAAGTGACAGGAAACATGCCAACTCAGTCCCTCTTAGTGTACATGGATGGACCAGAAGTGATGGGCAATTCTCTTGGCACCCAGATGGAGATAGAGGATGCCATGTCAATAAAAGGGACTGCTGCTGTTCCCTTCAGAGCTCCGCAAGAAAAAAATGTCATCCAGATCGAGGGGTACACGCCCTTGGACTGCATGTTCTGCAGTCAGACCTTCACACATTCAGAAGACCTTAACAAGCATGTCTTAATGCAGCATCGGCCCACCCTGTGTGAACCAGCAGTTCTGCGGGTCGAAGCAGAGTATCTCAGTCCTCTTGATAAGAGTCAAGTGCGGGCAGAACCTCCAAAGGACAAGAATTGCAAGGAGAACGAAGACTTTAGCTGTGAGGTGTGTGGGCAGACATTTAGAGTCGCTTTTGATGTTGAGATCCACATGAAGAAACACAAGGACTCTTTCACATACGGGTGTAACATGTGCGGAAGAAGATTTAAGGAGCCGTGGTTTCTTAAGAATCACATGCGGACACATAATGGCAAATCCGGATCCAGGAGCAAATTGCAGCAAGGCTTGGACAGTCCAGCGACCATCAACGAGGTGGTGCAGGTGCACGCGGCTGAGAGCATCTCATCTCCTTACAAAATATGCATGGTTTGTGGCTTCCTATTTCCAAATAAAGAAAGTCTAATTGAGCACAGCAAGATGCACACAAAAAAATCTGCTTCCGGTACCAGCAGCACACAGACAGACTCTCAGCCCGAGGGAATGCCATCTCCGAGGGAGGAGTTCCTGCAATTTTTAAACCTAAGACCCAAGTCTCATCCTGAAACCGTGAAGAAGCTTGTGAAGCGGATCCCCCAGCTGGACCCGTTCACCACCTACCAGGCTTGGCAGTTGGCCACCAAAGGAAAAGTTGCTGTTGGCCAAGAAGAAGTGAAGGAATCGGGGCAGGAAGGAAGCACCGACAATGATGACTCCAGTTCGGATAAGGAACTTGGAGAAATTTGGAGCGCCAGTAAAAGCCATTCGGAAGGTTCTGGAAAGTCCAAAACAAATAAAAACAGTTGTACAGGCATCTCGCAAGATAAAGAGAAGTCCCGACACTCCAATGGTGAAGTGCCTTCTGGGGACGCGGACCCCAAGTTGTCCGGCAACAAAGAGAAGCCGACACACTGCTCTGAGTGTGGCAAGGCTTTCCGAACCTACCACCAGCTGGTCTTGCACTCCAGGGTCCACAAGAAGGACCGGCGAGTGGATGTGGAGTCGCCCACCACGTCGGTCGATGGAAGGCAGCCTGGGACGTGCTCTCCGGACCTTGCCACGCCTCTGGATGAAAATGGGGCCGTGGATCGAGGGGAAGGTGGTTCTGAAGATGGATCTGAGGATGGGCTTCCTGAAGGGCTCCACTTGGGTAAGCTGCTGGGGCATGTCCTGTTCTCTCCTCTTCCTGTTCCCCCTCTGTCTTGCTCTTCCTTTGTCCCGTTTCCCCCTCTGTCCTGTTTCCCTCTCTATTCTATTTCCCCCTCTTTCCTGTTCCGCTCTCTGTCCTTTTCCCTCCTCTTTTCTGTTCTCCCACTGGCTTGTTCTCCGCTCTGATCTGTTGCCCCCTCTGGCCTGTTCCCCTCTCTGTCCTTTCCCCTGCCACCCCCGTCTGTTTCCCCCTCTGTCCTGTTTCCCCAGGGTCAAGTCCAGGCTCTCTTTGGTATCACTCTGTATAAGTCCTTTAACCTCTCAGGGCCTTAATTTTCTCTTTTCTGTAATAACAGGGTTGAGTTAAAAGGCCTATCAGGGTTTCTCCTTGTTCTGAAAATTCTGTGATTTTATGTTTTGTTCACAAAAAACACATTTTCATAACTCGTGCATCAGCCTAAAGTACTGCTTCTTAACTGACTTGATTTTATCCCCATTTGACACCTGCTAATGACTGCAGACATTTTTTGGTTGTCACAACTGTCTTTGTGTGTGTGTGCGTGTATACACATGTGGGTATGGGTGTGCTTGTGTGAGCATGCTGGCATCCAGTGGGCAGAGACCACGGACACTGCTAAACCCCGTGAAAGGCACGAGACAGCCTCCTCATCAAAATATTATCTGGCCCCAAATGCCAGTAGTATCGCGATTGAGAGGCCCTAGCCTTCACTTAAGTGTTTCTGACATTCCTGATCTTATCTGTCAAAACAAGCTGTTTTTACAGCAGTGAACTTTCCTGTATGTCAAACCTAGTTCTCAGACATTTATTCCGAATGAATTTCTAGTGGTCATAAAGGGGTGCTGGGAATGATCATCAACTGGAGCCAAGGATATTCTTTTTTTTTTTGAGTTGGCATCTCACTCTGTCACCCAGACTGGAGTGCAGTGGCCGCTCCCGGCCACCACAGCCTCGACCTGCTGGGCTCCGGCAATCCTTCCGCTTCAGCCTTCCTGGTAGCCGGAATTACCGGCATGCGCTACCACGCCTGGCTGATTTCTTGATTTATTGTAGAGATGAGGTCTCGCCAAGTTGCCCAGGTGGATCTTGAACCCGCGGGCTCAGGCAGTCCACTCACCTCAGCCTCCCAAAGGCGCGGGATTACAGGCTGAGCCACCGAACCCAGCTTCAAACATATTTTTGAGAAATCTCATCTGCTCTGTAAACTTTTCAGTGAATGATGAGAACATGAATTGGCCTTTGAGACTCCATCTTATCAGAGAGGCCTTGTGTTGTAACAGACGCCTTTTCCTCATCTGAGTGTAACTTGACTGGGTGTTTGACGTCCTCTGAGGACTCTGAGACCACAGTGCATCTGACATGTTGTGTTGGACCCTTTTGTTCTTAGTTAATGGTAGTTTTTTTCCTGATCATGTGAACATAAGAGGGCAGTTGTTATTTTTTTTGAGTCGGAGTCTCACTCTGTCCCCCAGGCTGGAGTGCAGTGGCACACTCATAGGCACCGCAGCCTCTACCTGCTGGGTTCAGGCTATCCTTACACCTCAGCCTTCCAAGTGGCTGAAACTATAGACGTGCACCACCACACCTGGCTAATTTTTTTGTTTTATCATAGAGACTAGGTCTCACCATGTTGCCCGGGCTGGTCTCGAACCTGTGGTTCAGCCAATCTTCTGGCCTCCACCTCCCAAAGTGCTGGGGTTATAGGCATGAGCCACCACGCCTGGCTGAGAGCAATAGTTTTTAATATCAAATATTTAGGATGTTTTGAGTTTTCTGGGAGATAGGAGACCTAGCACTTAGCCTTCTACAACTCTTCAGTTTTCAGGAATTTAGAAAATACATTATGATGTCTTCATGACATTTAAAAATGACTTTTAGGGCTCAGTGGCTCAGCCTATAATACCAGCACTTTGGGAGGCAGAGGCAAGTGGATTGCCTGAGCCCACTGGTTCGAGACCAGCCTGGGCAACTTGGTGAAATTTCATCTCCACAATAAGTTAAAAAAAAAAAAAAAAACTAGCTGGGCGTGGTAGCATGTGCCTGTAGTTCTGGCTACTTGGAAGGCTGAGGTGGAAGGATCGCCAGAGCCCAGCAGTTCGGCGCTGGGGTGGCCATGAGCGTGCCACCGCATTCCAGCCTGAGTGACAGAGTGAGATTCCAACTCTAAATAAATAAATAAATAAAATGTTTAAAAAAAAAAGACTTTTAACACAGGCTTCTACTTGGCTAAGTGACTTCTACTGGTGTCAGTACTGTTTGGGGTCCCCATGAAACACCCCAGTGTCCTGCAAGAAATGCAATGGCCAGTCCCCAGGAGGTGGGGTGGGAAACCATCAGGGAGGGTTGAGTACCTGGTCACAGGTGGAGTGCCACACTTGTTCTGGTTCTGCCACTGCATTGTTTTGTGACCAATTACATATTGCTTAACTTCTCTTTGCCCCAATTCCCTGTTGGCAAAATTGGCTCACCATCCCTTGTCTTCCACCTCCCAGGGATAATTTTAACAGCCTATTTGTAAAAAGTTTGCAGTCTTTTTTTTTTTAAAAACACACCACTGAACTGGGTGCGGTGGCTTATGCCTGTAATCCTAGTACTTGGGAGGCCGAGGCAAGGGGATTACCTGAAACCAGGGGTTCAAGAGCAGCCTGGGCAACTTGGCGGACCTCATTTTTATAATAAATAAAAACATTAGCCAGGTGTGGTGGCGCACATCTGTGGTTCCAGCTACTTGGAAGGCTGAGGTGGAAGGATTACCTGAGTCCAGGATGTCAAGACTGTTGGCCATGAGCCTGCCACTGCACTCCAGCTTGGTTGACAGAGTGAGACTCTGACTCAACAAAATAAAAGTAAACAAAGGTAAATACCACTGTAAAGTCAAAGATGATGCTTGAAAGAGCAGGAAGGAGCCAGGTAGATGTGGAAATGTCATGTTCTTTGTTCTATAGTCAAGGCATTTCATAGCTTTTTGGATATGATGCAAGGTCCCATAAATCCTGACACATAGTTAGGAGTAGGAAATTGCAACAAGGTGCAAATCTGCCGTAAATCCAGCTAGCTCGGCATGATTGTAAGAAAGAAAGCTGGGCATTCTATGTTTAGGAAATGGATTTTTCCAAACTTGTCTCTATTATTATGTGGTTTCTATAGTTAGATTTATCTTATTGTGCTGTCAGCCTGGCTTTCTTTAGATTTACTTTTAGGAGATCAACAAACAAAATAATTACGATACCTCTTTAGATCAAGGCTTGTCTCTGTCTTATAGATGGATATACTTTCCCTAGAGGGGAGATTAGGAATAATAGAAATGGAGAGTCCTGTCTTCTCTCTCTGAAGGCTCATTGAGGTGTGCCTGTCAGCTGCTTCTTTTTGGTTTTTGTTTTTTTTTTTGGGTTGGAGTCTCACTCTGTCACCAAGGCTAGAGTGCAGTGGCATGCTCATGGCCACTGCAGCCTCGACTTCCTTGGGCTCAGGCAATCCTTCTGCCTCAGCCTTGCAAGTAGCCGGAACTACAGTTGCATGCTACCACACCTGGTTAAGTTTTTTATTTATTGTAGATTTATTTATTATTGGTCTCACTCTGCCAAGTTGCCCAGTCTGGTCTTGAACCCATGGGCCCAGGCACTCCGCTCGCCTCAGCCTCCCAATGTGCTGGGATTATAGACTTGAGCCACCACGTCTGGCCAGCTGCTTTTTAAAATTAGTAAGCTGTAAGCAATCTACATACACAAGATGCAGAAGGAACAGGGAAGAGGCCTTTTAATTGGACATAACAGTTTTGCAAGGCAAAATGACCAGTTGAATCATGCTAGTATTTAAGAGTTGGCCAGACTTTTGTTGTAGTCATTCATATTGTAATGTATATAATAGGATCTGCAATGAGGGGTCTCTGTCACCCAGGCTGGAGTGCAGTGGCAAACTCATGGCCACTGCAGCCTCAACTTGCTGGGCTCAGGCAGTCCTGCCTCAGCCTTCCAAGTAGCTGGATCCACAGGTGTGTGCCACCACATCCTGCTAATTTTTTGATTTATTGTAGAGACAAGGTCTCACCATGTTGCCCAGGCTGGTCTCGAACCCGTGGGCTCGTGAAATTCTCTCGCCTTTGCTTTCCAAAGTGCTGGAATTACAGGCGTGAGCCACCGCACCCGGCAATGAGGGGACTTTTATTGGAACTTACACTTTCATTTTGGTGGGTGATGTTTTCATTGAGGCACATCTGACTGTCTCTTGGAGGCTGTGTGCATTTGCAGTCTAGTCATCCTGTAATTAGGCCCAGTGGGCTTCTCCTGTCGCAGATAGGACACACTGTCGTGATTATCCTGCAAAGGTTGAAGTTCAAAGTTTAACACATTGTTATTTAGGGACAGATTTTGATTTGTCAGCTCTGTTTTGCCCACGTGAGTGCTGTGGACAATATCATCTGCTTTCCAAAACTTTATTAAGTTTTCACAAACTTTCCTAGGTGTTTGTCCAATACTAAAATTTATTTTCTGTTGCGATTAGGTTGTGCTTGCTACCCTCTAGTGGTAACTTGTGTAATCTTAAGATTAAAAAGTATTTTTCTTACAGGTGGTTAGAAGAATTGACAGTTTATACTGGCTCGTTTTCTTTTTTTCTTTTTTTTTTTTGAGTCGAAGTCTCACTCTGTCACCCAGGCTGGCCTCAGGCGATCTTTCCACCTCAGCCTTCCAGGTAGCTGGAACTACGGGTGCATGCCACTGTGCCCTGCTAATTTTTTTCTGATTTATTTATAGAGATGCAGTCTCTCCAAGTTGCCCAGACTGGTCTCTAACCTGTGGGCTCAGGCAACTCTCTCACCTCGGCTTCCCAAAGTACTGGGATTATAGGTGTGAGCCACTGCGCCCGGCCCACTGGCTTGTTTTTTAAGTTACTTATTCTGAAGAAGATGGCTTTTGCAGCCAGTGTGGTGCACCCATCTTCAGGTGGCCAGGTCCTGCTTGCTCGGAGTTGTTGAGAACAGGAAGCTGCCCATGCAGTTCAATCTGTTAAATGATCTTTCTTGCAGGGCACGTGGCTCATGCCTGAAATCCCAGCACTTTGGGAGGCAGAGGCAAGATAATTGCCTGAGTCCAGGAATTTGAGACCAGCTTGAGCAACATGGCAAGACTTCGTCTCTATAATAAAAAAATTATCCGGGTATGGAGGCACGTGCCTGTAGTTCCAGCTACTTGGAAGGCTGAGGGGGAAGTATTGCCCAGGAAGTCGAGGCTGTGGTAGCCATGAGCATGCCACTGCGTTCCAGCCTGGGTGACAGAGACTCCAACTCAAAACAAAACAAAAATATGATCTCGCTTGTGATTAGGCAAATAACTGAATCTCTAGTGGTGTACTCTGCTATACCCAAAAAAGAAAAAACCTACACATATAGTGCACATGTTATAAAACAAAGTTTCAAACAACTTCAGAATAGCATTTAGTGTGTTTTTAGCCTTTTTGATTCTATAGTATTAATATAACAATTTTTTCATGCTTTTCAGAGATGTTTATATCCAAAATATTTAAGTCAAAATGCCTTTTTCATGTGCTTCAGCCGCCTTCTTACAAATATTTTTGTTTCCGCTTTAAGATAAAAATGATGATGGAGGAAAAATAAAGCATCTTACATCCTCAAGAGAGTGTAGTTATTGTGGAAAGTTTTTCCGTTCAAATTATTACCTCAATATTCATCTCAGAACGCACACAGGTAAAGAACTTTTTTTTAACATGTATTAGTTAAAACTTATGTCATTCTCTGATTTCTTGTTCAGATTGTTAGTCATTGGAGTAGCCTATGAATAGATGTATATTGTGTTGATTGCAGCTGTTATTTTTATTCTTTTAGTACCACTGTAGCTTGTTTGTTTTGTAGTTAATTTCTTGTTTAGTTTGTGATTACTGTATCCTGATTCTCATATTTTTAAAACCCCCAATATTTTGAAATGCATCTTTTCTATATCTTTACACCTTAGAATGAAATGAAAATATATTCAATAGTCTTTCGATTGCAGAAGCAGCTGTAACGTCATGGTGTAGGAAGCTGCGTGGACTTGAATTTCACCTCTTTCATTTACTAGCGGTGCAGCCTTGGCCAAGTTATTTAACCCTTTTATTTTATTTTATTTTATTTTTTTAGCTGTGAAAGTAGAATAGTAATATTCACTTCCATAGGGCTCTTGGGAAGATAATATAAATTAGAAGCATTGCTGTTATTTTATTTTTCTATTTAAAGTTTGTGTTCAAAGTTTCAAATATTCAATATAGGAAGGGTGATAAAGTAAACCTCAAGAGAAATCCTGAGTATGAAGATCATTAGATAGAGAAGGGAAAGGGAAAAAAACCCAGGTTTTCTCAATAATAGATTCTTCTAGTTTCCAAAGACTTATTGATACTTCTTGTAAACTTCTGTTAAGAGAGCATCATTTCTTGTTTTAGGTGAAAAACCATACAAATGTGAATTTTGTGACTATGCTGCAGCCCAGAAAACATCCCTGAGGTATCACCTGGAGAGACATCACAAGGATAAGCAGATCGATGCTGCTGCTGAAGCCAAGAATGACGGCAAAAGTCAGGACCCGGAAGATGTACTATTAGCTGCCGACAGTGCGCAGACCAAAAATTTGAAAAGATTTTTTGATGGTGCCAAAGATGTAAAGGGCAGTCCACCTGCAAAGCAGCTGAAGGAGATGCCTTCTGTGTTTCAGAATGTTCTGGGCAGTGCTGTCCTCTCACCAGCACACAAAGATACTCAGGATTTCCATAAAAATGCAGCCGATGACACTGCGGAGAAGGTGAACAAAAATACTACCCCTGCTTTCCTGGACATGTTAAAAAAGAGACCGGCGATTGAACCTCAGACAAATCACCTCATCTGTAAAACCGAAGCGGCTGTCACTCCTCCTCCTGACGGCAGTGCCACCCCTAACGCTGACATCAACTCCAAAGAGAAGAAAACCGAGATTGCAGCAGACTGCAAATACAAGCCGAGCCCCGATTGTCTTGAGAAACCTTTAAACTTGTCCCTTGGGGCTCTTCACAGTTGTCCGGCCATTTCTTTGAGTAAAAGTTTAATGCCAAGTATCACCTGCCCGTTTTGTACCTTCAAGACATTTTATCCAGAAGTTTTAATGATGCACCAGAGACTAGAACATAAATACAATCCCGACATTCATAAAAACTGTCGCAGCAAATCTCTGCTTAGAAGCAGGCGCACTGGATGCCCACCAGCCTTGCTGGGAAAAGATGTGCCTCCCCTGTCTAGTCTCCACAAACCCAAGCCCAAGTCTGCCTTCCCAGTGCAGTCCAAGTCCCTGCCGTCGGAGAAGGTAAAACAGAGCCCACTTGGGCCAGGCAAGGCCCCTCTGGCTTCAGGAATGGACTCGAGCACTTTAGCCCCAAGCAACCTGAAGTCCCATCGGCTACCGCAGGGCATCGGGGGCCAGGGTGCTGCCACTGCCAGACAGCAGCAGTCTGAGATGTTTTCTAAAGCCAGTGTTTCTCCCGCACCGGATAAAACAAAAAGACCCGAGACAAAGTTAAAGCCTCTCATGGTAGCCGCTCCTCAGCCCGCCCTCGGCAGCAGTAATGTCAATGGCGCCTTTGACTACCCTCCGAAGAACGACAGCCCGTGGGCCCCTCCAGGAAGAGATTACTTTTGTAATCGGAATACGAGCAATGCCACAGCAGAATTTGGAGAGCCCCTTCCAAAAAGACTGAAGTCTGGTTTGGTCACTCTTGACGTCGACCAGCCTGGGCCCAACTACCGCAGAGGCTACGACCTCCCCAAGTACCACGTGGTCCGAGGCATCACGTCGTTGCTGCCTCCAGAGTGTGTGTGCCCCTCGCCAATATTGCCCCCCAAAGCCAGGTTCCTGAGCTCCGGTGAGGTGGATGCTCCCAGCATGCTGACTGTCCAGAAGCCCTATGGTGGTGGCGCTGGGCCATTGTTCACATGTGGACCCGCCAGCAGTCCAGCATCCAGTTCAGCGCTAGAAGGTATTGTATCGGGGCATCATGCATGTGTGTTTATGTGTTTTTTTTTTTTTGAGTTGGAGTTTCAGTCGCCCAGACTGGAGTGCAGTGGCCACTCCCAGTCACTGCAGCCTCGCTTGCTGGTCTCCGGCAATCCTTCCGCCTCAGCCTTCCGAGTAGCCGGAATTACAGGCATGTGCTACCATGCCTAGCTGATTTTTTTTTTTGTTTTTTTTGAGTCGGAGTCTCACTCTGTAGACCTGCTGGGCTCCGGCGATCCTTCCGCCTCAGCCTTCCAAGTAGCCGGAATTACAGGCATGCGCACCACGCCTGGCTGATTTTTTTGATTTATTGTAGAGATGAGGTCTCGCTGCCCAGGCGGGTCTCAAACCCGCGGGCTCAGGCAATCCACTCACCTCAGCCTCCCAAAGGCGCGGGATTACAGGCTGAGCCACCGAGCCCGGCTTGATTTTTGATTTATTGTAGAGATATGAGGTCTTGCTGCCCAGACGGGTCTCCAACCCGCGGGCTCAGGCAATACACTCACCTCAGCCTCCCAAAGGCGCAGGATTACAGGCTGAGGCACTGAGCCCGGCTGTGTTTTTTATTTTATTTTATTTATTTTGAGTTGGAGTCTCACTCTGTCACCCAGACTGGAGTGCAGTGGCACGCTCCCAGCTACCGCAGCCTCGACCACTAGGCTCTGGCAATCCTTCCACCTCAGCCTTCCAAGTCGCTGAAACTACACACGTGCGCTACCACGCCTGGCTAATTTTTTGATTTTATTGTAGAGATGAGGTCTCCACCAAGTTGCCCAGGTGGGTCTCGAACCCGCGGGCTCAGACAATCCACTCACCTCAGCCTCCTAAAGCGCTGGGATCACAGGCTGAGCCACCGAGCCCGGCTTATGTATTTTTTAAATTGTATGTTTTTGAGACTCCCACTCTCTTGCCCAGGCTGGAGTGCAGTGGCATGATCACGGCTTACTTCAGCCTCGACCTCCTGAGCTCGGGCTGTCCTCCCATCTCAGCCTCTTGAGTAGCTGGGTCGCATGGTGTGAGCCACCATGCCAGGCTAATTTTTATTTTATCTTATTTTTTTTTTTTTTTGAGTTGGAGTCTCACTCTGTCGCCCAGACTGGAGTGCAGTGGCCGCTCCCAGCCACCGCAGCCTTGACCTGCTGGGCTCCGGCGATCCTCCGCCTCAGTCTTCCAAGTAGCTGGAACTATAGGCGCACGCTACCAGCCTGGCTCATTTTGATTTATTATAGAGATGAGGACTTGCCAAGTTGCCCAGGCGGGTCTCGAACCCGCGGGCTCAGGCAATCCGCTCACCTCGGCCTCCCAAAGCACTGGGATTACAAGCTGAGCCACCGAGCCCGGCTAATTTTTTGACTTATTGTAGAGACGAGGTCTCGCCAAGTTGCCCAGGCTGGCCTCAAACCCATGGGCTCAGGCACTTCTCTCGTCAGGGCTTTGTGTCAGGCCTTCTAGAGTTGTGATGCCTGTTCAATCTCAGTTAAATACAATCAGTCTCTGTGTTCTCAAGTTCCCCATCGATGGATGCAACCAGTTGCAGATGGAAAATATTTGGAAAAAAAAAATGGGTGGTTGTGTCTGTATTGAACATATACATACTTTTTTCCTTTGTCTTTATTCCCTAAACGATTAAGTAAACAGGCTGGGCATTCCGTGGCTGATTTTGAACCCCTGGACTTAGGCAATCCTTTTGCCTCTGCCTCCCAAAGTGCTGAGTTTACAAGCTTGAACCACTGTGCCCTAAGGGACAACTATTAAGTGAATTTAAAAATAACATTATTTTCCCATATGTGTAAATCGTAACCCTTGTAGATGCCGTGGAGTCTCCCATGGAAACATTTTTCTGGTGACAGCATTTGGTCAAGAGATCTGGCACATCACCTGTGCATGAGAGTCCCGTCCTGGCTCAGGTCCCCCTTGGTGGATTTGATCAAACCACAGCACCTTCCTTTATCGGATATAAGCTCTGCTGGTTTGTGTTGCCCCAAAGAGACAAGATTTGTTTTAAGCCTTTCACTTTGTGTTAGTTTCCAATTAAGAATTCTGTGTGGTGGCAACGTTCTGTCGAGGAGTGCCTGACTTTGGTCTGGTAGGGATAGTAAATTAAAAAACAACTACTTTCACACACTCCAGTGGATTTTATAAAAATAGTAATGGATCAGTAATTTTTGCTGATTTAGTCGTCATTTTTTTCCCCACCACAGTGCTTAAAATGGACATGAATCAAAACTGTCTCTATCTGAGGGGAAAGGTCTCCTGAGTGTTGCAATGTTAAATCTTCTTTTACATTTTTTTTTAAACTTCTAAACAGTTGTGGTTCATGATGTGTATATGCTTAAAATATTTAGGCTACCATTTGTTTTGTCTTTTAATTCTTTCTAATGACAACCGAGAACCCAGATATTTTTAGCTTTAGTGATTTCAACAAAATTCTGTGCTAGCAAATGTTCTCATAAAAAACAATTCAGCTGTAGCTATGCAAACATACATGTGTGACTTGTAGATTGTGTTAGGAATTTTAACAATCGACCTCTAACAACCCTTGTGCATCTTACCTAGTTGCTTGACTTTTACTCTAAGTGTTCTTTGCCCCTTTTTTCCAACCAGGAAAAAGGCCTGTGTCATACCAACACTTATCTAGCAGCATGCTACAAAAGAGAAACTATGAGAATTTTATTGGAAATGCACATTATCGACCAAATGACAAGAAGACATGATTTCCTAATTTGGGGGAAAAAGGTGAGCGTATGTTTAATTAAATTTAATGTATTGATTTTACTTAATTGTAAATCAACCACCTAGCTTGTTTGATATAGCACAGCATAAAATTACTTCAAATTTAAATTTATTTATTTTTTTTTAGGTGTTTTACAATTTAGAGTGCTCAGGGTTTTTGGATATCAGTGATGATGAGGATAGTAAAAACAGTCTTCATAGTGACTAGAATTGACTGAACATGTGTTTTGTGCTAGACATTGAATAAAGTGGTTTTTTGTTTGTTTTTGTTTGTTTCTTTTTGAGTCAGAGTTTCATTCTGTCGCCCAGGCTGGAGTGCAGTGGCACTTTCACGACTATCACAACCTTGACCTGCTGGGCTCAGGTGATCCTTCTGCCTCAGCCTTCCAAGGAGCTGGAAGTACAGGCATGTGCTGCCATGTCTGGCTAATTTTATGATTTATTGTAGAGATGAGGTCTTGCCATGTTGCTCAGTATAGTCTCAAACCCCTGAGCCCAGGCAGTCTTCTTGTCTCTGCCTCCCAGTGTGCTGGGATTACAGGCATGAGCCACCACTCCTAGCTGAATAAACTGTTTTATAATCAAAGCTTCATTTAATCCATGTTGTGGGGGGTTAGGTCAGGGCCCAGCAGACTAGCCTTTCACCTGTCTTTGTGAATATGGTTTTATTGGAATGTGACCATGCCCATTTGCTTCCATATTGTCTGACTGCTTCCCTGCCGTAACAGCAGTGACAGACCATGTGTCCTGCAAAACTTCAACTGTTTATTGCCTGACCCCTTGAGGAAACAGTTCGTGACCTGGGATTAGGAGGGACTGCACACTTGAGAGATCAGGAGACTGAACCATGGGTGGGCAGCACGTTCAGAGCTCCCGGCTGCCCACATGTGGCAGAGGCCTGGTTTGGGTCCAAAGCCTGTGCACAGCCTTCTAGTTAGAGCTTTCTCAGAGCTTTTGCAAATCTTTTTCTGTTGGGAAAGAGGAACTGTGAGAGGAGCGAGGAGAAGGTTTATTTTGACTTTTGGTTCACATATCAAATGGGTCTTACTAGGCTCAAGTAGTATTATCAGAATTGTATGTGGCAGGGCATGGTGGCTCATGCCTTTAGGAGACGGAGATGAGAGGATTGCCTTAGCCCAGGGATTCAAGACCAGCCTGGGCACCTTGGAGAGACCTGTCTTTACAATAAATAAAAAAATTAGCTGAGTGTAGTGGTGCGCATCTGTAATTTCAGCTACTTGGAAGACTGAGGTGGAAAGATCACCTGAGCCCAGCAGGTTGAGGCTACAGTGGATGTGATTGTGCCACTGCATCCCAGCCTGGGTGACAGAGGGAGACTCTGACTCAAAAAAAAAAAAAAAAAAAACAATGATGCATGGTAGTTCGGTTTATTTAGTTAATTTAGCTAGTTTATTAGTTTGGGCTATACTCGGACTCATTCAACAACACAATGGAATTAAAAATGGGGCTCATGAACAGATTTAGTTCTCTCTCAGTCACCCCTTTGCCCCACAAAACCAACACCAGATGCTCACTGAGCAGTGTAGCCTGCCAGATGCCAGAAGACAAGAAGAGATGCACATGGTCCAGGGCAGAGTCTCCCCTTCATATTTTCACTGGGCCACACGTGGGGCACAGAAATGATGTTCCCCTGGGCAGCAGCTGTGTAGCCCTGCATCCACAGGATAATATATGCAGGCAAGAGAGAGTAAAGTGGTGTCATCACAGGAATGAGATGAAAGCATAAAAGCTAGTTTGTGGACTATAAGGCACAGATGATAGTAATAGATCGCTTGTAGTATCCATTACAGCTGGTCTGTGGCCCCTTTGTGAGTGCTGGGTTGCTGTGCTTGTCTTTCCTTCCACTGGGAGCATCTGTCCACACCCTCCTGGCCTGACAGTCTCCTTGTGAATCTCAGGACCAGCTCACGTGTCCTTTCTGTGATATCCTTGCTGGGAGCCAGGTCTTCCTTCTGCACATGGTCCTCCCCTGTTTGCAGTCACCCTACCTGTGTGTTTGTTGGCTGCCACCAGCTGATCTTGAAGAGGTTCCTTTTGCTTGGAGTGTCATCAATAACATGACAGGTGTTGACTGAACAAACAATGTTATAAACTGTTTTAGCACCTCATCCTGATGGAGGGAGATTATTTTAAGTCATGTTTGTTTTGTTAAATATTCTTGGTTCGTTCCATATATTTTCTTTTCTTTCTTATTTTTTTTTTTTGAGTTGGAGTCTCACTCTGTCACCCAGGCTAGAGTGCAGTGGCACACTCCCGGCCACCCCAGCGTCAATCTGCTGGGCTCCTGTGATCCTTCCGCCTCAACCTTCCAAGTTAACTAAACTACAGGCGCATATTACCACGCCTGGCTAATTTTTTATTCATTGTATTGACGAGGTCTTGCAAAGTTGCCCAGGCTGGTCTTGAACCCACAGGCTCAGGCAATCCACTTGCCTCGGCCTCCCAAAGTACTGGGATTACAGGCTGAGCCACCGAACCTGGCCTGTTTTCCTTTCTTAATGTATAAACTTTCAGAGTTTCTTGTAGGTGGCAATTGCCTTTTTAGGCTTAGTGTAGCTTTTACTAAATTGTGATTCTTGGTTCAATCACTAAGTCATCTTGGAAGTACACCTTGTCCGTTTAGTCTCGTGATGCTCAGTGCAGAAGTTGAATGTGTTGCATTTCTAGGCCCCTTATGTTCTGTTTATTACCCTTAAAAACTTTTTTTTCTAGACTGTATTCAGTTCTTATTTTAATCACTTCTTAACCTTTTTCCCCTCAGGTCTTGATGGATATAAGTGCATTCTCTCCATAAAACTAAATTTGAGTTCATCCCTTGAAAGCGAATGGTGAAAGCTACTGAAATAAGCTGTGATGTACTGTATACACAACGGACGAGGAACATGCTGGGAACACTACAGTTGTGTAAAGTTGTTCTGTTAACTTTTGTACCAAATAGCAATAAAAACTAGTTGAAACAGTTGGGTTGTACACAGATGGGGACTGGAAATCTCTATTTTGTCCCCAGATAATATTTTTTTTAGAATTGACCAAATAAGAAATGGGATTTTTGCATACTTGAGCGCTGCTGAAAAGAAATCATTTGGGTTGGGGGGTGGGATGGGGAGAAGTATACTGCTTGCACCTCAGGTAAAACTCTGTAAATACCTAAGTTGTAAACCTGCTTGTTCAGACACTGTGTATATTCTTTTTCTCTATTATAGTTCATCACGTTGAGCAGTGTCTGCTATCATGTTCTTTCATGTACAATGTATGTTTTTAACAAAACTCTTCATGATTTGTATTATGTTGAATCCTTTGAAATCTCTGGTTGTCTTAACAGAATTGTGAATGGAGGTGTTGACCCTCCAGGTGTGTGCTGTGGATATGGGGGCCAGCCATTCTGAATCTGGCACTCTTATTGAAAATTTCAGTATGTCAACTGAGGAAGGCCCCTCCTTCCTGGCCTCTTCAGATTGTGCCAGAACCTCTGTGCTCTTCAGCTGGGGGTGGGGTGGTTTGTAGGATTTTTGAGTGTGACCACAGAGAAGCAACCTTCTCTTGAGCAGCCAGACACTCAGCAAATGTACTACACTGTATGTGAAGTTATTTAAATTAGTTTTCTCTCAAATTAATCATTTTTGAAGGAAAATTCAGTTATGGGGGGGATATCTGCCTAAGCTAGTATATAAAAATACAAATGCTAAATTATGCCTGTGTATTACAAATATTGGGAAGTCATTTTAAAGAAAATGAAAGGTTTGGGGGGAAATGTTTTCGGTTTGCCTCTGGTAGTGTTAGTATGCCTGGCATTTGGGTTAACTGTGGGCATCTTAAAGAGAAGTATAGACACATCAATTGTAAGGAACGGCCGCCTGACTCCTCCAGTTGTTGGGGAAGAGAGAACCTGTTTCTAGATCTCATTTTTGTCTTCCCATTTTTGGTGGTTTTGAAACAGCAGTGTTTTTCTCAGTGCACATGCAATTTGGGTTTTAGAGAGGCTAGCCACCAGCTGGCTTACTCGATATTTTAAACTTTTGTTCCTTTAGTGTGTCCATGGCTGACTTGATCCAACAGTACGTGGGTTTAGCAACCACAAAATGTTTTATTAAGAAACTGTTTCAAAGATAAATTTGGACTGTTCATTTTTCTGGCCCTGTTCTTTTCCATAGAGCAAGGTTGAAGTCCTCAAAGAATCCTGATTTATATTTTTTTCATTATGCAACATGAGGTGTCCTTGATAGAAGTCTTAGTTCCGGGGCACAGGGAGACCTGACTTGAGACCAGTCTGCTGGCATTGCAGTGAAGTGCTTTGTATCGGGAAAGTGTACACTATTGACCTTTTTTCCTGTTCACACCTGAGCCATATGTACATAATCTAGATTTTGTTTTCATAGTTTTGCACTTTTATAGCCTATTTTTGAAGATGAACACATTTGCAAGATGATTGAGTCAATCTTTGCCTAATTCAATGAATGTTACAGAAAGCTTGCTGTGACGACATTGTCAATCTTAAAGGGGTTATGTGATAATAGAAGGCTGTATTAAAAAAAAAAAATCACCAAATCTATTTGAAAACAAGCCAATTTGTGTTATGCTGAAATTCTTTGGGCTTTCAGATTTCTCCTTTTAACCATATTTCTGAATGCATAAAAATTACTATTTTCCCCCCATAGCCCTTTGTACTTCAAAATATGTCTTTTTTGGTCCATCAGTATTAACTATTGGTATACTACTGGTTTTGTATGTGTTTTTTTTCCTTTGAGACAACAGTACATATAATAGAGGTACAATTCGTTGGATTTTTGTCTATGTATTTATTTCATTCCAGTTTGATTTATTTTAATTGTTGATACTTAAGTTGTCAAACAGTAGACATTACTTGTTTTATTTATGATATATTTCAGCTTAAAGTTATGATATTATATGTGGATGTAAATATAGATTTGGTGTTTTGCACTCTTGGGTTTTGGTCTTTATTGTGTTTCTGATTGTTTTATTTGCCTTTTTATAAATATAGTTTTAAACATACACAATAATAGAGATGAGAGTAATGAAATGAACCCCTATGCTCTGATCAGAACCTGGCCACCCTCACCCCCCTCCCTGGTATATTTTAAAGCAAATCTCAGACAGGATTTAATTTCATCCTTGAAATACTTCAGTGTCTCCAGCAGATAAGGACTCTTCATGATCACACCTGACTATAAATGAAAAATGATTTCTCGTAACCATCTTCTCCCAACCCGTGTCTCTCTCCTGGTTGCCTCAAAGATGTCTTCTCATGTTGCCATCAAGGTCCAGATACTGATCACACCTAGTTTATAGGTTTCACTCCCCACCCAACACACACACTTTTGTGACATTTATTGAAGAAATGGGATTATTTGTCCTATAGATGTTCTCACAACCTTGTTTTGGTTTATTGCATATTTGTGATTTCATTTAATCCATTCTCACAGTCTTATTTTGTTTTATTGCATATTTGTGATTTCACTTAATCCATTTCTCTAGCTTCTAGTCTAGAGGTTTGATGTAGATTTGGGTTCAGTTTTGTGGGGGATGGGACTCTGCCCTTCCTTTCACTTTGCCCCTGGAGACATCGATGTCTGGTTTTCCAATGTGTAGTGATTTTAAGCTTGATCGGGGGCTCAGGTGTGTCCAACTAACCAGCCATCCTAACATTCCCACTAGCCTTTCTCCTTAGGATTTTATCACGGTTGATGAACATAGGAATGTTAAAGAAGTTGGTATTTATTTTTTTTGTTAGAGTCTCTGTCATCCAGGTTAGAGTGCAGTGGCATGCTCATGGCTCAAAATAAAATAAAAATAAAGGTAAAGAAACCTCAAAGGATTATACTGCTACTTCTGTCCAAGTTTGAGTTTTTACTTCATTTTTTTGAGTCAGAGTTTCACTGTCGCTTAGGCTGGAGTGCAGTGGCATACTCATGGCCACTGCAGCCTTGACCTACTGGACTCAGGTGATCCTTCCGCCTCAGCCTTCCAAGTAGTTGGAACTACAGGCATGTGCCACCATGCCCAGCTAGTTTTTTTGATTTATTGTAGAGACGAGGACTCGCCAAGCCGCCCAGGTTGATCTCGAACACCTGGGCTCAGGTAATCCTCTCACCTCAGCTTCCCAAAGTGCTGGGATTACAGGCGTGAGTGCCCAGCTACTTCTTTGATTTTATTTTTGATTACTTGGAAACCTGGGTTCCTAATGACATTGATAGAATGACTCACCTGCTTTATCCTACTGTATGAAGGGGACCCCCAAAATCCAGAATTTACAAAAAAATTGTGTATTCTTACATGTTTAAACTGAAGTCATCTTCAAAGTACTCTCTAATGCAATACACCTATCGAGACTTTTTTTGCACTGCTCAAAAGTTTTTGAACTCGTAAATTGTGATGCCTTTTAGTGCTTCTGCTGTTTTTTTGTTTCACATTTCCCAAATTAGCAAAGCGTTTGCCTTTGTTGACTTTCTTCATCCAGTTGCTCGGGCGAGATCGGGTAAATAGGAAGGGTAGAGCCAGGGGTCTTGCTGTTTTTGGTCCAAAATTGCTGAACACTCAGCACGGTGTGGGCAGATGTGTTGTCATGGTGGAAGAACCAGTCACCTGTTTGCCCCACAACTCAGGGCATTTCTTCTACGATCATGAGACAATCTTCTCAAAACTTCCGAACAATACTTTGGTTGACCATTTGATCTGGAGGAACAAATTCTGAGTGTACTACAAGGGGCCCGCCCTCCAAAAGATAATTCCAGTGGGTTTTTTGGGTTCCCCCTCGAATATAACACACACGATGCCAGGGTTAATACTAGCAACATGGTTGCTAAATGAAGTTTTCAGATTTCTTTTTGTAGTTCTGTTTGTCTGTAGCCCCTGGTTTTCAAATTGTTGTCCCAGACTAACAAAACATCATCACTGAGAAACTGTTAGAAATGCAAATGATTGGGTTCATCCCAGACCTGCTAAATCGGGAACTCATTGGCTGGGGCTAGCAGTCAAATCCTCCAGAGAACACACGTCTCTACTCCATAGATTCCACTCAAGAATACAATGGGACTATCACGACTCACCAGAATCTCAACCTTCTGGGCTCAGGTGATTCTTCTGCTGCAGTCTCCCAAGGAACTGGGACTTCAAGTGCACACCACCAAGACTGGCTAACTTTTATTTTTTTTGTAGAGGTGAGGTCATGCTCTGTTGCTCAGGCTGGTCTCGACTGGGCACAAGCAATTCTCTTACCTCAACCTCCCTATGTACTGGGATTACAGGTGTGAACCACTGTGTCTGACTCCCTTTTTAAAAATTTTTTATTTTTATTTGTTGAGTTGGAAGTCTCTCTCTGTTGCCCAGGTTGGAGTGCAGTGGAACACAAGCCACCGCAGCCTCGATCTTCTGGGCTCAAGTGATCCTTCTGTCTTAGCCTTTCAAGTAGCTGGAAGTACAAGTGTGCACCACCATGCCTGGCAAGTTTTTTTTTCTCTTTTTAAATTTATTGTACAGATGAGGGCTCACCAAGTTTCCTAGGCTGGTCTCGAACCCCCGGACTCAGGCAATTCACTCGCCTCTGCCTCCGAAGTGCTTGGGATTTCAGGCATGAACCATAGTGCCTGGAGGCTAGTTTTTTGATTTATCGTAGCCAAGTTGCTCATGCTGGTCTTGAACCTGTGGGCTCAGGCAGTCCTCTCTCCTCGGCCTCCCAAAGTGCTGGAATTACAGGCGTGAGCCACTGCGTCCAGCTGGGGCTGGGTTTTTGGTTAGTTGGTTTGTATGCCTGGCTCTCACCCCCTTTTTAGAGATAAAGAGTCTCACTGTGTTGCTCAGCCTGGCCTCAAATTCCTGGCCTCAAGTGATCTTCCCATTCTGAAGAGCACATGTGTCTTCTGAAAATCGGATGACTCGAAGAAGACTTATTTGGAGTGTGAAAGCTGGTGGTCTCTCTTCTTGCTTTGATTCTTTCAGTACGTAAACGAATTGAGACCAGCCTGGGCAACTTGATGAGACCTCATCTCTACAATTAAAAAAAATTGCCAGGTGTGGTAGTGCACAACTGTAGTTCCAGCTACTTGGAGGGCTGAGGTGGAAGGATCACCTGATCCCAGCAGATTGAGGCTGTGGTGGCTGTGAACATGCCACTGCACTCCAGCCTGGGCAACAGAGTGAGACTTCTGACTCAACAAAATAAAAATAAAAAAGGGGGTCACAGCCAGGCTTGGGGCTCAGCCTGTAATCCCGCACTTTGGGAGGCTGAGGTGAGTGGATTGCCTGAGCCCGCGGGTTC
>NW_007247359.1:100816-102645 GCF_000164805.1 Carlito syrichta
GGGGGGGGGGTCAGAAACAGTGGTTCACGCCTGTAATCCCAGCACATAGAGAGGTTGAGGTAAGAGAATTGCTTGTGCCCAGGAGTTTGAGACCAGCCTGAGCAACATAGCATGACTTCACCTCTACAAAAATAAAAGATTAGCCAACTGTGGTGGTATGCACTTGAAGTCCCTGCTTTATTTTCCAAGCTGGTCTCAAACTCCTGAGCTCAAGCAATCCTCCTGCTCAGCCTCCCAAAGTTCTGGGATTATAGGTGTGAGGCACCGTTCCTGGCCAATATGAGCCTTTAGTAAAGCGTCCTTTAATAAGGCTCAGAGCTTTGTTCTAAGGTTAGAAAGAACTCCACAGATGGGAAGGCCACAGCAAGGCCACAGAACTAGAAGCCTCAACCCACTTTATTAACATTTTTTTTTTTTGAGTTGGAGTTTCACTCTGTCGCCCAGGTTGGAGTGCAGTGGCACACTCATGGCCACCACAGCCTCAACCTGCTGGACTCAGGCGATCCTTCTCCCTCAGCCTTCCCCAAGTAGCTGGAACCACAGTTGTATGCCTCCATGCCCAGCTAATTTGTTATTGACTTATTGTAGAGACGAGGTCTCGCCAAGTTGCCTGGGCTGGTCTCAAATCCGTGGGCTCAGGCAATCCTCTCGCCTTGGCCTCCCAAAGTGCTGGGATTACAGGTGTGAGCCACCATATCTAGTTGGGGCTGGGTTTTTGGTTGGTTGGTTTGTTTTCAGGGTTGGCTTAAGTACAGTGGCAACCTGTGAAGGTGTCTAGGCAGGTGGTGGGATAAGATTTCTGTTTCAGGATAACTCTGGGTCCTGCAGGGAAACAGACCAAGGGGCCAAGTGAACTGGGTGTCCTAATTCCTTGGTGCTTAATTACCGAAATGATTAGAGAACCTGGGAGGATCATCAATATTACTTGGGTGCATTCAAACCTTTTTTCTACACAGTTTCTTCTACAACTTATATTCAAAATTTTAGCACAAGAAGGCCAACAGCATTTAAGCCTTGATCAGGCAAATATTGAAAAACAGATACTGATATTCAAGAGAACCCAGACTAGGCAGGGCTCATGCCTGTTGTTTCAGCACTTTGGGAGGCCGAGATGGGAGGATTGCTTGAGCCCAGGAGCTCAAGACCTGCTGGGCAACATATCGAGTTGAGACCTGTTTCTACACCACCACCCCAAATTAGCTGGGCGTGGTGGCACACCTGTATTACTTGAGAGACTGAGCCAGGAGGATTGTCTGAACCCAGGAAGCTGAGACTGAGTTGAGCCTTGATCCTGCCACTGCACTCCAGTGAAGGGGACAGAACGAACCTCAATTTAAAAAAATAATCTAGTTTTACACAAAAGGATAAATATTGTATGATTCCTCTCCAGGAAGTACCTAGAATCATCAAATTCATAGAGAAAGTAGAGGTGGGGAGGAGGGTTCATGGGGATAGAGCTTCAGTCGGAGAAGATGGAAGTTTCTGGAGCTGAGTGGTGGTGATGGTGACTGCACTGTGAATGTACCAAACGCCACCAAACTGTGCGTTTAAAAATGGTTCAGATGGCAATTGTGATGTATATTTAACCACAACACAAAATTTAATTTAAAAATCACAAATACATTGCTAATAAATCTGTATTGCGGAAAGTGAAAACTTCCTCCTCCAAAAATACACCTTTAATAGTTCAGAATCTATTATGTTCATGCTACCACTTATTATTATTATTATTGTTATTTTTGTTGTTTGTTTTTGAGTTGGAGTCTCACTCAGTCACCCAGACTGGAGTGCAGTGGCCGCTCCTGGCCACCGCAGGCTCGACTTGCTGG
>NW_007247359.1:102764-105997 GCF_000164805.1 Carlito syrichta
GCAATTCACTCACCTCAGCCACCCAAAGTGCGGGATTACAGGCTGAGCCACTGAGCCCGGCCTATTATTGTTATTATTATTATTATTATTAGAGTCAGAGACTCACTCTGTTGCCCAGGCTGGAGTGCAGTGGTAAGCTCATGGCCACTGCAACCTTGACTTGCTGGGCTCAGGCGATCCTTCTGTCAGCCTTCCAAGTAGCCGGATCTATAGGCATGGATCACCATGCTTGGCTAATTTTTTGATTTATTGTAGAGATGAGGTCTCACTAAGTTGCCCAGGCTTGTCTCGAACTGCTAGGCTCAGGCAATCCTCTCACCTTGGCCTCCCAATGTGCTAGGATTACAGGTGTAAGCCACTGCACGCAGCTCCATTTATTATTACCTTTTTGTTGTTTCTCTTAGGAGATGGAGTCTTGCTCTGTTACCCAGGGTGCACTGGTGTGATCATAGCTCACTGCAGCCTTGAACCCCTGGGCTAAAGTGATCCTCCTCAGCCTCCTGAGTAGCTAGTACTCCAGACTGTGCACCACCATACTTGGCATTTACAATTGCTATGAACAGAGGTGGGATTTGTTCTATAGCTTTTTGAAAAGTGCCGTTTTCTCTCCTACTTAATACATAAAGCACTGAGCATGTATGTGCCAGGGCCAGTAGCAGGGGAATTACATGTGTTATCTCAAGGTGGCCAATATAATCCCCATTTTATAGATGAGTAACTAAGGACCAGAAAAGACAAGTAACTTACTCATGGATTGCAAAGGGGTTGAGTTCAGTCTTTGCTTTCAACACCTACCTAGAGAGGTAGCTGGCTACAGTTTCTATGTGAGTTTTGTAAAAGGGATATTTCTATGACATTAGCTTAAGCAGTAACAAGGATTTGATTGCATTTAGAACTGGGAAGGTGACGACTACAATATGCTTCTGCTGAATTGTACGTAAAACGGGCCTTCTTGAAGACCCTCAGTCATTGATCAATTAGGCTGGGTGCGGTGGCTCACACATGTAAACCCAGTGCTTTGGGAGGCCGAGGTAGAAGGACTGCCTGAGGCCAGTAGTTCTGAGACCAGCCTGGGCAACATAGCGAGACCCCCCCATGTCTACAAAGAAATTAGAAAAAAAATTGAACACAAATAATTCAACGCGATTTCCCCTTAAAACTGACCAACCTCCTCAGACATTTTACTGAACGCCATGAGGTGTCACCACCAGGTGGCGCTGATGCAAACAGCAAGTCCTTGTCTCACCAGCTTTGATCTTCCAACTTGGATGTTTGGGGCTAGTTTTCTTTTCTTTTCTTTGGTTCCTTACTTTTTTTTTTTAACTTATAACTTTTTAATTTTAAAGATGTGGTACAATTCAGGGTTAGGTATACAAATTTTCATATGTAGGTAACATTATTGATGAGGTGTGCACCCCCCCAGCAGATACCCACTACGGCCAATCCCGTCTTCCCACCTCTGTCCCCAAACCCCCCGCCCACTGCAGTTTCCTGCTACTGCCAATCCTTTTCTTTTCTTTTTTTTGAGTTGGAGTCTCACTCCGTCGTCCCGACTGGAGGGCAGTGGCACGCTCCCGGCCACCGCAGCCTCGACCTGCTGGGCTCCGGCGATCCTTCCGCCTCAGCCTTCCAAGTAGCTGGAACTACAGGCGCGCGCCACTATGCCCGGTTAATTTTTTGATTTATTGTAGAGATGAGGTCTCGCCAAGTTGCCCAGGTGGGTCTCGAACCCGCGGGCTCAGGCAATTCACTCACCTCAGCCTCCCAAAGGCGCGGGATTACAGGCTGAACCACCGAGCCCAGCTCAATCCTTTTCTTATAGTCCCATAATTGTTCAAGGTCCGTTTATGAGTGAGAACATGTGATACTCAGTTCTTTGTTTCTGTGATAGATCACTCAGTATTATAGACTCTAAGTCCATCCAAGTTGCTGTGAAGTTCATAATTTTGTCCTTTTTTATGGCTGCGTAATATTCCATTGTGTATAGGTACCATATTTTTTATTCCAGTCCTCTTTCAATGGGCAGAATTTTTGGTTCCATGTTTTTGCTATTGTGAACAATGCTGCAAAAAACATACACGTGCAGGTATTTTTTTCACTGAGTGATTTGAGTTCTTCCGGGTATATTCCCAGTAGGGGGATTGTGGGGTTGTATGGAAGGTCAATTTTTAGATCTTTTAAGAATCACCAAACTGTTTTCCACAGAGGTTGTATTAGTTTACACTCTTACCAACAGCATAGAAGTGTTCCCTTTTCCCCACATCCTCTCCAGCATCTGTTGTTTTTTGAGTTATTGATGATGGCCATCCTGACTGGAGTTAGGTGTATCTCAGTGTGGTTTTAATTTGCATTTCTTTGATGACTAGTGAGGCTGAGCATTTTTTCATATATCTGTTGGCTGCTCGTATGTCTTCTTTTGAGAAGTGTCTATTAATATCTCTCTTTTTTTTTTTTGAGTTGGAGTCTTACTCTGTCACCCAGACTGGAGTGCAATGGTTGCTCCCGGCCACTGCAGCCTTGACCTGCTGGGCTCCAGCGATCCTTCTGCCTCAGCCTTCCAAGTAGCTGGAATTACAGGCGCACGCCACTATGCCCGGTTAATTTTTTGATTTATTGTAGAGATGAGGTCTCGCCAAGTTACCCGGGAGGGTCTTGAACCTGCGGTCTCAGGCAATCTACTCACCTTGGCCTTCCAAATCGTGGGATTACAGGCTGAGCCACCGAGCCCGGCCTATTCATATCTTTTGCCCATTTTGTAATGGGGTTGTTTTTTTTCTTTTCAGCACATTTGAGTTCCTTGTGGATCCTAGATGTTAGGCCTTTGTCAGACATGGAGTTGGAAAATATTTTTTCCCAGTTTGTGTGCTGTCTCCCTGTTCTCTTGATGGTTTCTTTTGCTTTGCAGAAGTTTGTCAGTTTGATGAGGTCCCACTTGTCTACCTTATCTCTTATGGCATAGGCACTTGGGGTTTTGCTCAGAAATTGGTTGCCAGTTCCAATTTTCATAAGAGTGTCTCCTGCATTTTCTAAGGTTTTTATAGTTTGAGGTTTAATGTTTAGCTCTTTGATCCATTTAGAGTTGACCTTTGTGTACAGTGACAGGTAGGGGTCTTGTTTTATTCTTCTGCATGTGGTCAGTCAGTTTTCCCAGCACCATTTACTGAATAGGTTCCCCTCTCTCCAGTGGTTGATGGTGGAGGCTTTGTTGAAGATGAGTTGGTTGAGAAATTGAG
>NW_007247359.1:106413-110148 GCF_000164805.1 Carlito syrichta
TTAAAGTCTGGAGTGTGATACTTCCTATTTGAGGTCATTTATGTTTCCATATGAATTCCTGTGTTGTCATTTCCAGGTCTGAGAAGAATGCTGCTGGTAATTTAATGGGTATTGCATTAAATCTGTAGATTGTCTTGGGTAGGATGGACATCTTAACAATGTTGACTCTTCCAATTCATAAGCATGGAATATTTTTCCATTTGTTTGTGTCATCTTTGATTTCTTTGAACAGTGTTTGGTAGTTTTTGTGGTAAAGGTTAGGAAGATGCCGAGGTATTTCATTTTTTTGTGTGTGACTATTGTGAATGGGATTGTCCTTCTTATTTGGGTTTCTGTTTGTTTATGATTGGTGTATAGAAATGCAACTGTCTTTTGCACATTTATTTCATACCCTGAGACTTTGCCAAAGTCCTTTATCAGTGCAAGAAAGTTTTTTAACAGATTCTCTTGGGTTTTCAAGGTATAGAATCATGTCGTCTGCAAAGAAGGATAACTCTACTTCCTCTTTTCCTATTTGGATACCCCAATCTCCTTCTCTTGTCTGATTGCTCTAACTAGGACTTCCAAAACTATGTTGAAAAGAAAAGGTGAGAGTGGGCATCCTTGTCTTGTTCTCGTTTTCAGGAGAAATGGTTCCAATTTCTGTCTGTTTAGCAGTATGCTGGCTGTGGGTTTATCATAGATGACTCTTACTGTTTTGAGGTATGCTCCATCTATGCCTAGATGTTTGAGGGTTTTTATTAAGAAGGGGTGCTGGATTTTATCAAAGGCCTTTTCTGTGTCTAATGATATACTTATGTGGCTTTTGTTTTTACATCTGTTGATGTACTTAATTATGTTTATGGTCTTGCAAATGTTGAACCAGCCTTGCATCCCAGGGATGAAGCCAACTTGTTCATGGTGGATGATTTTTGAGATGTGTTGCTGGATCCAGTTTGCTAGGATCTTGTTGAGAATTTTAGCATCTATGTTCACCAAGGATATTGGCCTGTAGTTCTCTTTCTTTGTTGGATCTTTACCTGGTTTGGGTATCAATGTGATGTTAGCTTCATAAAATGATTTGGGGAGAGTTCCATCTTTCTCAATTGCCTGGAATACTTTCAATAGGATTGGTATCAGTTCCCTCCTTGTATGTTTTGTAGAATTCTGCTGGAAAGTCATCTGGTTCAGGGTTTTTTTTTGTAGGTAGTTTTCTTATTTCATTGTTGATTTGCTGGGTTTGTTATTGGTCTATTTAGGGTCTCTAGTTCTTCTTGTTTCAACCTGGGGAGGTTGTGTGATGTCAGAAAGTCCTCCGATTCCTTTAGATTTTCAAATTTGTTTCCATACAAGTGTACATAGTAGTCTCTGACAATCTTTTGTATTTCTTCAGGGTCAGTTGTGACTTGATCCTTTGCATTTGTGATTGTGTTTATTTGGACTTTTTCTCTCTTTTTCTTGGTCAGTCTAGCTAGGGGTCCATCAATCTTGTTATCCTTTCTTTTTTTTTTTGAGTGGGAGTCTCACTCTGTTGTCCAGGCTGGAGTGCAGTGGCACACTCATGGCCACCCCAGTGTTGACCTTCTGGGCTTCAGCAATCCTTCTGTCTCAGTCTTCCAAGTAGCCAGAACTACAGACAAGTGCTACCATGCCCAGCTAATTTTTTGATTTATTGTAGAGACGAGGTCTTGCCAAGTCACCTGGGCTGGTCTTGAACCCACGGGCTCAGACAATTCACTCGCCTTGGCCTCCCAAAGTGCTGAGATTACAGGCTGAGCCACCGAGCCCAGCCTTGTTTATCCTTTCAGAGAACCAGTTTTTTGTTTCATTGATTTTTTGTATTATCTTTTTGTTTTCTATGTCCTGAATTTGGGCTTTTATTTTGGTGATCTGGATTCTTCTGCTGAAGTTAGGGTTTTGGTGGTCTTGCTTTTCCAGCTTCCTTAGGTGATTTGTTAGGCCGTTAACTTGTGATCTTTCCATTTTCTTCTTGTGTGTTTGTAGACACATGAATTCCCTTCTTTGTTTGTTTGTTTATTGGTTGGTTTGTTTGTTTTTGAGTTGGAGTCTCACTCTGTCACCCAGACTGGAGTGCAGTGGCCGCTCCCAGTCACCGCAGCCTTCACCTGCTGGGCTCCGGCAATCCTTCCGCTTCAGACTTCCGAGTAGCTGGAACTACATGTGAGTGCTACCATGCCCGGCTAATTTTTTGATTTATTGTAGAGACGAGGTCTCGCCAAGTTGCCCAGGTGGGTCTCGAGCCCGCGGGCTCAGGCAATCCACTCACCTCAGCCTCCCAAAGTGCTGGGATTACAGGCTGAGCCACCGGAATTCCCCTCTTAATATTGCTTTCATGGCATCCCAGAGGTTTTGGTAAGATGTTTCTTCACTTTTCATTTGTTTCCAGGTATCTTTTAATCTCTGTTTTGATTTCCATGTTGACCCAGGAGCTGTTTAGCATCATGCTATTTAGTGTCCATGTCTTTGTGGGTTTTGGGAGAATTTTGTTTGTGCTGATATTTATTTTTATTACACTGTTATCTGAGAAGGTGCATGGCAATATTTCAATCTTGTGGAATTTGTTTATGCTTGATTTATGACTGAGGATGTGGTCGATCTTAGAGTATGTTCCATGTGGTGATGAGTAGAATGTATATTCTGTGGTTGTTGGGTGGAATGCTCTGTAGGTATCAATTAGGTCCATTTGGTCAAGCATCATGTTGAGGTTCTGGATCTCCTTGTTGATTTTTTGGTCTTGATTATCTGTCTAGGATTGTGAGTGGGGTATTGAAGTCCCCAGTTATTATAGTGTTAGAGTCAATATCATTTTAAGGTTTACCTAGAAGTTGCTTTATGAAAGTTGGTGCTCTTATGTTCGGTACATATATGTTTAGGACAGATATTTCTTGTTGATGGATTAAACCTTTTATCATTATGTAGTGACCTTCTATATCTTTTAAAATTTTTGATAACTTAAATGGTATTTTGTCTCATGTTAAGATCATGACGCCTGCTTTCTTTTGTGTTCTGTTTGCCCGAAATTTTGTTTCCCATCCTCTTATGATGAGTCTCTTGGTGACAATATATTGTTGCCTCACGATATTTTATCCATTTTGCCATTCTGTGTCTTTTCAGTGGTGCATTTAGACCATTCATATTAGGCTAATTATTGAGATGTGAGAGCTTATCCCTGTCATGAGGTCCTTAAAGAGTTTGTTGTTGTTGCTGCTGTTTGCTTGTTGTCTTTCTTTAGATTTTTGGGTTGATTCATGTGTGTTTTCAATCTTTTTCCTGCATTCTTGGGAAGGCCATTGTTGTTCTTTTTGTCCTTTCTTCTGTGTTTAATAACTTTCTTAAGTGTTTCTTATAAAGTTGGTCTGGAGTCATCATAAGCTCTTAGGGATTGAATGACTGGGAAAGATTTTAATTCTCCATCAAAGATGAAGCTTAGCTTAGCTGAGTAGGTAATTCTTGGTTGAAATTGTTTATCCTTTTGAGCTTTGGAGATTGGACTCCAAGCTTTCCTAACCTGAAGTGCTTTTGTAGATAAGTCTGCTGCTATTCTAATTGACCTTCCCCAGTAGGTAGTCTGACCTTTTTTTCTTGCTGCCTTTAGGATTTTTTTCTTTTATACCTACTTTGTGTAGGTGAATTATTGTGTGCTAGGAGTTGGTCTTCTCCTTTGTTGTCTTGCAGGGGTTCTCTGAATCTCCTGCATTTTTTTTTTTTTGAGTTGGAGTCTCACTCTGTTGCCCA
>NW_007247359.1:110255-111086 GCF_000164805.1 Carlito syrichta
TGGGCTCAGGCAATCCACTCACCTCAGCCTCCCAAAGGCATGGGATTACAGGCTGAGCCACTGAGCCCGGCATGAATCTCCTGTATTTTAATGGTTGTGTCACTGATGGGATGAGGGGAGTTTTTTGGATAATTTCATGGAATGTTTGTTTCAGGGTAGTCTCTGTCTCTCTATCTGCCTTAGGAATTCCAATTAATCTTAGGTTTGGCCTCTTAAAATAATCACTCATCTCTCGAAGTTTTTGTTCTGTCTTTTTAAGCTTCTTTTCTGTGTTTTTAATAGTTTGGGTTAGTTCCACATTTGGTCCTCAAGTGCTAAGATTCTTTCTTCTGCTTGGTTAATTCTGCTTTCCATGCTTATCAGTTTGTTATTTATTTCATTCACTGTATTCTTTATTGCTGCCATCTCAGTTATCAATGCCTTCATTCTTTCCTCTTATCTTTCCTCAATTCTATCTATTATCTCTATTAATGTCTTGACATCTTGGTTTGTGGTTTGAGACCAATCATTCTGGGGGCTCTTCATTGTTGGCATTCTGAAATCTGTACTCTCAGTGGCTGACCTCCCAGAGGGTCTGTGTGAGACCCATATTTTTCTTTTGTTTTTTTTTTTCATTTGTGTAAAATTTCCTCCCCTTCTTTTTTTTTTTTTTTGAGTTGGAGTCTCACTCTGTCACCTAGACTGGAGTGCAGTGGCTGCTCCCGGCCACCGCAGCCTAGACCTGCTGGGCTCCAGCAATCCTTCCGCCTCAGCCTTCCGAGTAGCCGGAATTACAGGCGTGCGCTACCACACCCGGTTAATTTTTTGATTTATTGTAGAGATGAGGTCTTG
>NW_007247359.1:111106-117396 GCF_000164805.1 Carlito syrichta
GGTCTCGAACTCACAGGCTCAGGCAATCCACTCACCTCAGCCTCCCAAAGGCACGGGATTACAGGCTGAGCCACCGAGCCTGGCTCCTCCCCTCCTTTTTTTAACCTCTTTAATTCTGTTGTTCAGGGGTGAGGTTAGCTTTTACTTCTGTTTGTTCTGGCTTTGTTCAATTCTGAAGCTGGACTGTAGGTGGCGGGCTGTACTTTTTGCAGTTTTGAGATTTAATTGAGGGGGGAGCTATGATTCAGAAACTATCTGCAGATTCCAGTATCTGCTGACAGGTGTGTGGGCCCCCTGGAGCCCACTGCCTTACAATCTGTCCATGCAGTGGGGGTATAGGTTTGCTCCATGACAGCAAAATGAGACGAGAAAAATGAAAAGAATGGAAGAAGAATGGAAGGGGAATGAGAGGAAGGTGGAGAGAGAGAAGAAAAAAGGGAAAGCAGACAGGTGTACTAACTAACAAATGAAAAGAGACACAAAGACAGAAAAGATTAAAAAAAAAACCAGACAATCATAGAAGCACACAAATCAACAAACCCCCCCCATTGATGTACTCTGCCTCAAAAATACCCATATGGAAACAGGAAGTGTAAAAAAAAAAGCAATAAAATAACAAAAACAAAGTAAGTACAAAAACGTAATCAAAAACAGAAAGAAAGAGGGAAGAGAAAAAACAACAACAAAAAAGAAAAATAAGCAAAACAAACAAACAAGCAAAAAAACCAAACTTACTCTGAGGTAGTTCCTGTAACTTCAACTTCCTTTCCGCTCTGGTCTCCAGCCCTTCTCCTCTGCTCTCAGGGCAGGCTGATAGGGCTGCTCTCAGCGTGGGTCAGATTCCCCATGGATTATTGTGGGAGGAGGGTGAATCAGATCTGGACTCACCCGGCTTGCTACCGCTGTTGTCAAGTCTCCCACTTAGATCTGACGTGTTTGTGCCTATACCAGCATGGGAGAGGGGTGACTGTCTCTCTTGTTTTTTTTTTGTTGTTGTTGTTATTTTGTTTTTTCTGTTTTCTTTTGAGTTGGAGTCTTACTCTGTCGCCCAGACTGGAGTGCAGTGTCCGTTCCTGGCCACCGCAGCCTCGACCTGCTGGGGGCTCCTGCAATCCTTCCGCCTCAGCCTTCCAAGTAACTGGAACTACAAGCGCACACTACCACGCCTGGCTAATTTTTGATTTATTGTAGAGATGAGGTCTCGCCAGGTTGTCCAGGCAGGTCTCAAATCTGCGGGCTCAGGCAATCCACTCACCTCAGCCTTCCAAAGGCGCGGGATGACAGGCTGAGCCACCAAGCCCGGCTGTCTCTCTTGTTTGATGAGCTAACCTCTAGGTCCGAGGTTGGAGGATGGGTGGAGTTCGGCAGGGCAATGCAGGTCTCTGTCTGGTCCCGGGACAGAGAAAATGACTCTGGTGAGTGTTTCCTCACCGGTGGTGGGCCTCCCCTCCCGCTCTCTCCGACTGCTCTCTCTCTCCACGGATCTGGGGCTCCTGCTGTTCTGCTGTCACAGGTGATGGTGTGAGCCAGGCACCAGGTGGCGATGAGGACCAGCTGTATTCTGCAGCCTTTTCTCAGGAGAGCCCCGCGAACAGCAGATGACCCTGCAAACCGGTGACTTCGATCTCAGGGCGGTGGGGCGTTGCAGTCACCTCCAGAGGAGAGCCCCAGGTGCTTGAACCCAAGTCTCCCCTTAGGCGAACTTTCACTCACTCACTGGCACACACCCACTCATGCAGAGAGTCTTTATGGGCACTCCTGGGGCAAGTTTTCAAAGACAGCCCAAATGTGTTCTGTCAAGTGCTGCAGTGTTTGCACTTAGTGATTGCTATTTCGATATTTATTTCCAGAAATTCCAAAAATCCAGTTTCACCCTGCAGAAGAAAAGAAAAGAAATAAACAAGAGACACTCTGGCTGCCATTGCCTTCTGCACTTTTCCTTCAGGTGCAGGGTTCTGGAGAAAGCCCTTGGAGGAAGGATGGGAGGCGGTTTAAAATAATGATCCTGGAAAGGACAGGTCAAGTCCTAAGAGAAAGGATTTGGCTATGGAGGGAGAAGGGGGAAAGCCAGTCCTGAGAGAAAGAAGTCTCTCAGGGCAAGAGTAGTGGCTCATGCCTGTAATCCTAGCACTTCGGGAGGCTGAGATGGGAGGATTGCTTCAGACAGCCTGAGCCACAGAGTAAGACCTCATCTCTACAAAAAAAAAAAAAAAATATTAGTTGGGCATGGTGGCATGAGCCTATAGTCAGCCTTGAGAGGGTGAGGCAGAAGGATTGCCTGAGCCCAGGAGGTCGAGGCTGTAGTGAGCTGTGATTATGCCACTGCACTCCAGCCTTGGTAGAAGAGTGAGACTTGGACTCAGCAAAGAAAAGAGAAGAAGAAAAGAAAAGAAAAGAAAAGAAAAGGAAAGAAAAGAAAGTCAAGTGGAAAGACAGTATTAAAAATCAGTGGCAAGACTCAAACTGTTTTGAGTCAGGGTCTCACTCTGTTGCCCAGGCTGGAGTGCAGTGGCATGATCATGGCTTACTGCAGTCTCGACCTCCTGACCTCAGGTGACCCTCCTGCCTCAGCCTCCCGAGAAGCTGGGACTATAGGGGTGTGCCACCTCGACTAGCTAATTTTTTTTGCTTTTTTTTGTAGAGATATCTTATATTGCACTGAGCTGGTCTCGAATCCCTGGCCTCCTGGAGAGTTGAGATTACAAGTGTGAACCACTGTGCCTGGTCTTGAACTTTTAAAATTATTATTATTATTTTTTTACATTTGTAAATATTGGTGGAAAAAATGTAAGTATTTTTACTTTTTTTTTTTTTTAATAGAGATGGAGTCTTGCTATGTTGTCCAGAATGGTCTTAAGCTCCTGGCTTCAATCCATCCTCCCACCTCAACCTTCCAAAGTGCTGGAATTACAGGCGTGAGCGACTGCACCCAGCAAGACTTGAACTTTTGGTGGAACTTTTATTGGTTTCTCCTCATTATTATCAGATTTTGAAGGGGAACCCGCAAGTGTATCAAATTGGGAAAGAAAACACTCATGGCTCTTATTACTTAACAGTCACAAACCACAACCAGCGCGATGGCGTTTCTTCATCTAATACAAAAGGCGTCTGGAGTGGAGAAGCTCAAAGACTTTCAGAAGTAGCGTCAGCCTGTCTGGGCCCCAGCTGACACAGCCGCGTCTTATTTTATGCAAATGTGAATTATGCAGATCTGAAGTCGTGCCTCAGAGACACGTTTACACGAGTTCCATTGCATGTGCCCACTTGGCAATAATGAGAATCCCAGACATTAGAAATGGAACCTCGTCATTCCAGCCGGGGTGGACCGACGCGCGTCTTCACATCATTGCCACACGGTGGCGCTCGTCATCAAGCAACCGACGTGGGCCTTTTGTTGAGATTTGTCTTGAATCACGCGGCTTCAAACCACGCCAGCTTTGGGTTTTCTTCCCTGGGAAGCATTGAGGCCATTTCTTTGGGGAGCTCTGGTGCGTATGTCCAGGCGGCTCTTTGAGTTATGGCCACCGTGTTTCTTGGTTTGGGCCCCTTCCCCTGCCTTGGGGGGTGAAACTCCTCTCTCCCTAATTTACTGTTTAAATAAACTATATTTTCTTTCTATTTTTTTGAATCAGTGTCACTCTGTCGCCCAGGCTGGAGCACAGTGGCATGCTCACGGCCATCCCAGCGTCCATCTGCTGGGCTCAGGTGATCCTTCCACCTCAGCCTTCCAAGAAGCTGGAACTGCAGGCACTCACTACCACATCCAACTTGTTTTTTGATTTATTGTGGAGACGAGGTCTCACCGTGTTGCCCAGGCTAACCTCGAACCTGTGGGCTCAGGCAATCCTCTTGCCTCCACCTCCCAAAGTGCTGGGATTACAGGCTGGAGCCACTGCATCCGGCAACTGTATTTTCTAATCTAACTTCTGTGCAATTCTTAGCATCTTTCTTGCAGCACCGGATTGTCCACTCCTCCTAGCAGGCCTGGCCTAACGTTTTTTGGAAGTCCCACTGAGATCTTTAATCTGACATATATTTTTCTTTTGTTTTCTTCGGACAGAGGCTCTCTCTGTCACCCAGGCTGGAGTGCTGTGGCATGGTCATAGCTCTCTGTATCCTGTAACTCCTGCCTCAACCCTTCTCCTGCCTCAGCATCCCAAGTAGCTAGGACTACAGGCGTGCATCACCACAAATGGTTGATTTCTTTCTTGTAATAAAAAAAAAGAAGAAAAAAATATTCAGCTGCCATGGAGTCCTGGGCGAGATATGACTTTGAAACCAAAGGCCAGTTGACAAAAATCAAGCATTTAAAAATTCAAATAAAGGATGGCAACTGTTCCCTTAATCAAGTAGTGACCATGTTTCTTCAAAGCACATAGCCCTTTTCATACTGTTGAAGTCACCACTCAAATAAAAATTTACAAAATCAGCCGGGCTTGGTGGCTCAGCCTGTAATCCCATGCTTTGGGAGGCTGAGGTGTGTTGATTGCCTGAGCCCATGGGTTCGAGACCCGCCTGGGCAACTTGGCGATACCTCATCTCTACAATAATTTTTTTTTTTTTTTTTTTGAGTTGGAGTCTCACTCTGTCGCCCAGACTGGAGTGCAGTGGCCGCTCCCGGCCACCACCCCCTCGACCTGCTGGGCTCCGGCGATCCTTCTGCCTCAGCCTTCCAAGTAGCTGGAACTACAGGCGTGCACTACCACACCTGGCTAATTTTTTATTTATTGTAGACACGAGGATTTGCCAAGTTGCCTGGGTGGGTCTCGAACCCATGGACTCTGGCAATCCCCTCTCCTCGGCCTCCCAAAGTGCTGGGATTACAGGCTGAGCCACCAAGCCTGGCCTACAATAAATTTAAAAAAAATTTTACAAATATCATATATACAAGTGGTTAAAATACTCAAATAGCATCTTTTTTTTTTATTTTTTTTTGCTTTGGAGTCTCATTCCTTTGCCCAGGCTGGAGTGCAGTGGCATGCACGCTCACAGCTACCCCAGCTGACCTGCTGGACTCCAGCCATCCTTCCCGCCTCAGACTTCCAAGTAGCTGGAACTACAGACATGTGCTGCCACGCCCAGCTATTTTTAAAAAATTTTACTGTAGAGACGAGGTCTCGCCAAGTCGCCAAGGGTGGTCTCGAACCCACGGGCACAGGCAATCCACTCGCCTCGGCCTCCCAAAGTGCTGGGATTACAGGCTGAGCCACCAAGCCCAGCCTTCTTTTGCTTTAAAAAAAAGTTTATCTATCTATCTATCTATCTATCTGTCTATCTATCTATCTATCTATCTATCTATCTACCTATCATCTATCTATTTATGATTTAGTATCTCATGCTGTCTCCCAGGCTGGAGTGTAGTGACACAATCACGGCACGGCTCACCTCAGCCTTGACCTCCTGGGCTCAGGTGATCCTTCAGCCTCAGCTTTCTGAGTAGCTGGGACTACAGGCACACGTTATCATGTCTGGCTAATTTTGATTTGTTTTGTTTTTTTGATTTGGAGTCTCACTCTGTTGCTCAGGCTGGAGTACAGTGGCACGCTCACAGCCACCGCAGACTCGACATTCTGGGCTCAAGCAATCCTTCCACCTCAGCCTTCCAAGTAGCTGGAACCACAAGTACACACCACCGTGCCTGGGTAATTTAAAAAAAAATTATTGTGTAGGTGTGTTCTTGCCAGTTTGCCCAGTCTGTTCTCAGACTCCTGGATCAGGCAATCCTCTCACCTCCGCCTCCCTAAGTGCTGGGATTACAGGCATGAGCCTCTGCATCTGACTTAAAAAAATTTTTTAAATTTAATTCTTTTGTTGAGGCAAGGTCTGGCTTGTTGCCCAGGATGGTCTTGAACTCCTGGCTCAAGTGATCCTCCTGCCTCAGTCTCCTAACCTGTTGGGATTGCATGCATGTGCCACTGTGCTCAGCCTTATAGTTTCATTATTATTATACTCTTCTCACTTTTCTGATCTTGTTTTTTATTTTATTTATTTTTTTAAATTAAATTAAATTTTTTAGTTAGAGTCTCACTTTGATGCCCAGGCTGGAATGCAGTGGCTCAGGTGATCTCCCACCTCAGCCTTGTCTCTCCAAGTTGCCCAGGCTGTTCTCAAACCCCTGGACTCAGGCAATCCTCTCGCCTTTGGTTCCCAAAGTGCTGGGTTTATAGGCGTGAGCCACTATGCCCTGCTTCTTTTCTGATTTTTAATAGAAATTAAGCCGGGCTCGGTGGCTCAGCCTGTAATCCCGCGCCTTTGGGAGGCTGAGGTGAGTGGATTGCCTGAGCCCGCGG
>NW_007247359.1:117586-125566 GCF_000164805.1 Carlito syrichta
AATAAAATAAAATAAAAAAAAATAAGACACTCTCATGGCTCCTGAAACCATAATAAGCCTTTAGCATGGTGTCCTCTAAGCCTAAAGGGTACATTGGCCCGAGCGGAAGACACAGGAAGTTAAACTTGGAGGAATTTATTCTCCGCAGAAACTCTGCATCACAAGGCCTGAAACATCCCACCAAATATGCTTCCCCTCCCGAATAGATGCCAGCTCCTTAGAGTGTGGTTGGGGGTGCTGTGTGCCACCTCCCCCAGGCGCCCTCTGCAGGAGTCTCTTCCTTTTTTTTTGAGCCAGAGTCAGTGTGTCACCCAGACTGGCCTGCAATGGCACAATCACGGCCCTTGCAGCCTCGACCTCCCGGGCTCGGGCCATCCTTCTGCCTCAGTCTCCCCAGTAGCAGGAACTAGAGGCGTGAGCCGCCCCGCCGGCCTCTCGCTCTTCCTTGCTCCTCGCTGGCTTTCTTCTGCCTTTGAGATTCCCCCCTTTCTGGAATGTTCGCCCTCCCCTCCTTCTGATGACTCCTTTCGGCTCCTCGGTCTCCAGTCCACTTCCAGGCCTCACTCTTCCTGCTCAGGAGTGCCTGCTTCCCACCACCCCATGGAGCTGCAGGCACCAGGTTACTGCCCGCAGCCCTCAGTAAGCCACAGGCTCCTAAAGGGTGAGGTGGCAGTCGGGAGAAATAGGGTAAGAAATAGAATTATGGAAATTAACTTTAATTTAAATGCCTGTTTTTAGAAAGACGAAAAACAAGGCTCATAGGCCATTGGTGAAGTGGACTCAAAAAGAGCTAAAATTTGCCTAATAAATGAAATAGCCAGGCGCGGTGGCCCACGCCTGTAATCCCAGTGCTTTGGGAGGCCTAGATGGGAGAACTGCTGGAGGCCACGAGTTCAAGACCAGCCTGGGCAATATAGTGAGACCCAGTCTCTACAAAAAGTAAAAAAAAAAAAACAACAAAAAACCGGGTGCGGTGGCACAGCCTGTAATCCCAGCACTTTGGGAGGCAGAAGTGAGAGGATTGCCTGTGCCCAGAGGTTCAAGACCAGCCTGGGCAACTTGGAGAGACCCCGTCTTTACAATAAAAAGGTGTGGTGGTGCATGCCTGTGGTTCCAGTTACTTGGAAGGCTGAGGTAGAAGGATCATCTGAGACCAGCAGGTTGAGGCTGTGGTGGCCATGAGGTGGGTGACTGACTAAAAAAAAAAGAATTAAAAAAAATTAAATTGGGGGAGGGAGATGGGATTAACAGTAGCAAATATCTGTCTGGGAACGGGGAAACACCCGATATCAACAGGGTGTCTGAATGAAACGCAATTGTACACCTAACCCTTAACTGTACCCCACAACTTCACAATAAAAAAAAAATTAAATTAAGTTAAATAAATTAGGCTGGGCATGGTGCCTCAAGCCTATAATCTCAGCACTTTGGGAGGCTGTGGTGAGAGGACTGCCTGAGCCCACGAGTTTGAGACCAGCCTGGGCAACTTGACGAGACCTCATCTCTTCAATAAATCAAAAAATTAGCTGGGGGTGGTAGCGCACGCCTGTAGTTCCGCTACTTGGAAGGTTGAGGCGGAAGGATTGCCTGAGCCCAGCAGGTTGAGGCTGCGGTGGCCGTGAGCGTGCCACTGCACTCCAGTCTGGGCAACGGAGTGAGACTCTGACTCAAAAAAATAAAAATAAAAATAAAGTGCTTTTAATAAACAAACAAACAAATAAATAAAATAAATTAGCCAAGCATGGTGTCACATGTCTGCAGTAAGGCAAGAGGATTGCTTGAGCCCAGGAGTTTGAGGCCACAGTGAACTATGATGGTGGCACTGCACTCCAGCCTGGGCGATGGAACAAAGCACCATCTCAGAAATAAAATAAGTAAAATCTACTCAATGGTATTAGAAATATCACGGACAGCCCAAACAGTCCTATTGTACAGATGAAACTGAAATTTTGATTGGCAAACGTAGCACTTCATAAGAGACTGTTTTAGACTGTATTGATTTCCATTTTGCCAACTTCATAACAATTTCAGAATTCTTCCAGCACCTTCTCAGATAGTGAGTGTGTCAGCTTGGTTAGCTACTGTTCAGACAATTGCATTTCCTAATCAGTAATCAAAATTGCACTTCCCTGTTAAAGCTGTTAAAATATTCCTGCTTTAAAAAAAGCTGTTAAAGGTGTTAAAAACACAATTGGTAAATTCGGTGAAATGATTGCTTGGTGACTTGATTATTCAGTGAATTACTTCAGGCGCTTCAAAATGGGGCAGACATGCTGGGCAGGTGCAGGGATGGATGACAGGCTGAGGCGATCAGAGGACCAGGTGGCCACAGGGAGACCTCCCTGGTTGCATTTTACAGCTCACAAAAGGTTTTTACACAACTTAAAAAACATTTTTTTTTGAGTCAGGATCTCACTCTGTAGCCCAGACTGGAGTGTAATGGCATGATCACAACAATCACTCCTCACGGCAGCCTCGACCTCCTGGGCTCAGGCGATCCTTCCGCCTCAGCCTCTTGAGTAGATGAATATAGTGTGTGCCACCACACCTGACTAATTTTTTGATTTTTTTGTAGAGACAAGGTCTCACTGTGTTGTCCAGCCTGGTCTCGATCTGCTGGGCTCCAGTGATCCTCTTATCTCAGCCTCCCAAAGTGCTGGGATTACAGATACGAACCACTGCACCCAGCCACTTCATTTGTTTTTTATGGTTGGGTAAGATTCCCACCTTCTCTCTACAATAAATTAAAATAATTAACCGGGCATGGTGGTGCATGCCTGTGGCTTCAGCTATTTGGAAGACTGAGGTAGAAGGATCACCTGAGCCCAGCAGGTTAAGCCCACCATGAGCGTGCCACTGCACTCCAGCCTGGACATTTGGGTGGTTTCCACCTTTCAGACTATTGTGAGTCATGCTGCTATGAACATTGATGGGCATGTTTTTGATTGAATATCTCTTTTTAGTTCTTTTGGGTATATGACTAAGAGTGGGATTGCTTGCTCATATGGGTCACCCTGCCTCTTTTTTCTTTTACTTTAAAATATTGTCCGGGCATGGTGGCTCATGCCTATAATCCCAGCACTTTGGGAGGCTGAGATGAGAGCCCACAGGTTCGAGACCAGCCTGAGCAACTTGGCAAAACCTCATCTCTACAATAAATAAAAAAATTAGTCAGGCGTGGTGGCACGTGCCTATAGTTCCAACTACTTGGAAGGCTGAGGCAAAAGCATCGCCTGAGCCCAGCAGGTCGAGGCTGTGCTCCAGCTTGGGTGGCAGAGTGAGACTCTAACTAAATAAATAAATAAATAAATAAATAAATAAATAAATAAATATAAGGCCATGTTTAGTGTGATACTTTCCCCTAAACATTTTTTTTTTTTGAGCTGGCGTCTCTCTCTGTTGCCCAGACTGGAGTGCAGTGGCAAGCTCATGGCCACCGCAGCCTCGACCTGCTAGGATCAGGAACCCCTTCCACTTCAGCCTTACAAGTAGCTGGAACTACAGGTGTGCCACCATGCCTGGCTAATTTTTTGATTTATTGTGGCGATGAGGTCTTGTCAATTTGCCCAGACTGGTCTTGAACACTTGGGCTCAGGCAACCCTTTCGCTTCCACCTCCCAAAGTGCTGGGATTACAGGCATGAGCCACTGCACCTGGCTTTTTAAAAAAATTGAGACAGGATCTTGTTCTGTTACCCAGGCTGGAGTGCAGTACTGTGATCATAGCTGACTGCAACCTTGAACTCTGGGTTTAAAGGCTTCTTTGTCTCAGCCTCTCAAACTGGGACTATAGGCATGGACTCCCACGCCTGGCTAATTTTTTTGAGTTGGAGTCTCACTCTGTTGCCCAGGTTTGAAGTGCAGTGACATGCTCACAACCATCACAGCCTCAACCTGCTGGGTTCAGGCAATCCTTCTGCTTCAGCCTTCCAAGTAGCTGGAACTACAGGTGTGCGCCACCATGCCTGGCTAATTTTTTTATTTATGTAGAGACGAGGTCTTGCCATGTTGCCCAGGCTGTTCTCAAACCCCTGGTTTGCCTCAGTCTCCCAAAGTGTTGGGATTAAAGGTGTACGCCACTGTGCCTGGCTTGCACCTGGCTAACTTTAAAAATTTTTGTAGAGATGAGATCTTGCTATTATGCTTAGGCTGGTCTTGAACTCTTGGCCTCAAGTGATGCTCCTGTCTCAGCCTCCCAAAGTGCTGGTATTATAGGGATGATTATATGCCCGACCCTCCTCTAAACTCTTAGTCTAAATAGAAGAACTTGCTTTTTTTTTTTCCTTTTGAGATGAGGTCTTGTCATGTTGCCCAGGCTGGTCTCAAACTCCTCAAATAATCTTCCCACCTCAGCCTCCTGCGTGGGTGGGACTACAGGCGTGTGCCACCGTGCCTGACTATGCTTTTTTTTTTCAAGACCATTGAACAGTGACTGAATCGGAACAAACATATTTTGAATAAATGAATGAATGGCAGTCATGGAGGCAACCTGTGATGACAAAAACCACCAAGACTCCTATTGGGCCAGTGAGTTGGAATCTTATTAATTGTAACATTTACATACAATTAAAAAAATTATTATGTATGTCGTATATATTCTGTACATATAATTGAGTCTCTACAAGAACTGAATTATAGTGAAGGTTTATTGAGCTTTTATTTATACTAAGGAGAATAGGCTGTGTTTTGCTTTTAATGTTTTTTTAAAATCTCACAACTGAGGCTGGGCTTGGTGGGCTCACGCCTATCATCCCAGCACTTTGGGAGGCCAGGGTGAGAGGATTACCTGAACCCACAGGTTCAAGACCAGCTTGGGCAAATTGATGAGACCTCATCTCTACAATAAGTCAAAAAATTAGCTGGGCATGGTGGTGCGTGCTTGCAGTTCCAGCTACTTGGAAGGCTGAGGTGGAAGGATTGCCTGAGCCCAGCAGGTCGTGGCTGCAGGAGCGTGCCTCTGCACGCCAGCCTGGGCAACAGAATGAGATTCCAACTCAAAAATAAATAGATAAAATAAAATAAAATAAAATCTTGCAGCTGGCTGGTAGGATTTACTGTTCCATTTTATTGATTAGAAAACAAGCCTGAGGGGCACTGTCTCGGCAGTGGAGCTTGGATCCTTTTCTCTCTGGAACATTCAGAACACAGACACAGGCAGACAGGGCACTTTAGTTTTATTTAAAAAACAAAACAAGCCGGGCTCAGTGGCTCAGCCTGTAATCCCGTGCTTTGGGAGGCTGAGGTGAGTGAATTGTCTGAGCCCGCAGGTTCGAGACCCACCTGGGCAACTTGGTGAGACCTCATCTCTACAATAAATAAAAAAAAAAAAATAAGCCGGGTGTGGTAGCGTGCGCCTGTAGTTCCAGCTGCTTGTAAGGCTGAGACAGAAGTATCACCGGAGCCCAGCATGTCGAGGCTGCAGTGGCTGGGAGCAGCCACTGCACTCCAGTCTGGGTGACAGAGTGAGACTCCAACTCAAAAAAATAAAAATAAAAAAATAAAAAACAAAACAGACCAAAAAAACCTCTAAACCAAAAAACAACAAAAACAGTAGAGCGACTTTAAATGGTGGGTCAGAGGATAGGGATTTTTTTTTCAGGCACTGGTAATGCAGCTTCTGTCCGCATGGGGACAGTGTTAGCTAAGAATAGCAATTGGTTGGAACTTGGAAACAAAGGCCGTGAGGGAAGCTGGTTACTGGATTTCTAGGCCAACTTTAGGAAATTAATCAGCAACTGTAGAACTCTGGGTAAACAGATACAAAACAGACCAGGCGTCAGCTTGGACCATCAGGCGAGGATCGCAACCTATCAAACTACAGAGGAAGGGCTCCCAGCACACTCTCCTGTCTACTGACCATGGTACCCGCTGCCCTCTGAGATCTGGGTTTATGCCCCCTGAGTTCTTATGTTGTCACAGGCAGATGATGATCCAGAGGAAAGGCATTGCTTAGCCTCCGAAGAACTTTCCAACTCTGTGTGGTTTTTTTGTTTTGTTTTTTGTTTTGGTAGGGAAGACAATTGCATGACTTGCTTATTTCAAAAGCAGATGAAAGCAAAGTCTAGGAAGACCTTTGATTTTGGTGAGGGGAAGAGCTTCCTAGAGTTTTGGAACTCATTAACCAGGAACATTGAAAAGACAAGTGTCATCATAAGGATACTAAATTTTGATTTTGCCAGATGAAGAGTGTTCAAAAAATATAACTAGCCCAGGTGTGGTGACTCATGCCTGTAATCCCAGCACTTTGGGAGGCTGAGGTGGGAGGATTGCTTGAGCCCAGGAGTTTGAGACCAGCTTGGGCAACACAGCAAGACCTTGTCTCTATAAAATTTATAACAATATTCGATCATGGTGGTGTGCACCTGTAGTCCCAGCTACTTGGGAGACTGAAGCAGGAGCCCAGGAGTTCAAGGCTGCAGTGAGTCGTGATGGTGCCACTGCATTTTAGCCTGGGTGACAGAGTGAGACCCCATGTTAAAAAACAGAAACAGGCCAGGCACGGTGGCTCACGCTATTAATCCCAGCACTTTGGGAGGCTGAAGTGAGGATTGCCTGAGCCCGCAGGTTTGAAATCAGCCTGGGCAACTTGGCGAGACCTCATCTCTACAATACATCAAAAAATTAGCCAGGTATGGTGGCACGTGCCTGTAGTTCTAGCTACTTGGAAGGCAGAGGTGGAAGGATCGCTTGAGCCTAGCAGGTGGAGGCTGCGGTGGCCGTGAGTGTGCCACTGCACTCCAGCCTGGGTGACAGTGTGCAACTCCAACTAAAAACGAAAACAGAAACAAAAAACAAAAAATTGACATTTATTATCACCATCACTTCACAAAAGAGAGGATCAGACATTTGGGAAAATATCACTGAAGGATCATCTGTAAATGAAAGAAAAAAAACATGAAAACCAAATCAGCTAGGCACAGTGGCTCATGCTTAGAGTTCCAGCACTTTAGGAGGCAGAGGAGAGAGGATTACCTGGGCTCACAGAGTCGAGACCAGCCTTGACAATTTGGTGAGACCTGGTCTCTACAGTAAATCAAAAAATTAGCTGGGTTGTGTGGCACACACCTGAGGTTCCAGCTACTTGGAAGACTGAGGAGGAAGGATCACCTGAACTCAGCAGGTCAAGGCTGCGGTGGCCATGAGAGTGCCACAGCATTCCAGCCTGGTCGACAGAGTGAGACCTAGACTCAAACAACAACAACAGCAACAACAAATCTATGAAAACTTCATAGAGACGGGTATACAGATCAGTGTTGGGAGCCCGTGCTCTGAAAGTGTTATTTCTTTTGGTTTGTGAAAACGTCTTAAGGAAATGAAGGTAATAAAGAGCGACTCATCTGAGTTTTTCCAAACACATTGTACATTTCCACAGGTCAGAGAATCGTCCACCTTTATTGAGCAGACACAATGGGTCATGCATTTTCCCTATGTTATCTAATTTAATTCTCCAGCTGCCTTTCGAGAGGGAAACTTTTCATCATCCAAATTTTATGAATGAGTTGACCAAACCTTGGAGGATTTTGGGACCTGGACACACCTAGTGAGGACATGGCGCTGAGAACTGGATCCAGATGTAGCCACGACAAACACACTGGACTGTTCTCTGGCTTCCTCGATTTTTCTAGAACAGAGGCGACTGTCTTGATAAATTAACAACTACCCCAGTTGGCCATAGAAAAATAAAATTATTCATGATCTTCCGGTTTTGAAGCAGTTAATGTGTGAGCCTTGTTCTCTTTTTTTTTGAGTCAGATTCTCACTCTGTTGCCCAGGCTGGAGTACAGTGGCACGCTCACAGCCACCGAAGCCTCGACCTGCTGGGCTCAGGTGATCCTTCTTCCTCAGCCTCCCAAGTAGCTGGAGCTACAGGCGGGCGTTCGCCACCATGCCCGGCTAATTTTTCTTTCTTTTTTTTTTTTAGTTGGAGTCTCACTCTGTCATCCAGACTGGAGTGCAGTGGCCACTCCCAGCCACCGCAGCC
>NW_007247359.1:125864-134436 GCF_000164805.1 Carlito syrichta
TGTTGCCCAGGCTGGTCTCAAACCCCTGGGCTCAGGCAATTCTCTCACCTCGGCCTCCCAAAGTGCTGGGATTATAGGCTTGAGCCACGGTACCCAGTCTGAGCACTGTTCTTTTTATGCATTACAATTTTTTTCGTAGATTGAACTTTGTAATCAAATTGGAATCCCTCTTTTGCCTACTTGATGGCATAAGATAAAGCATTTCCACTAGCTATTCGTATGGTTTGTAGCCATAATTTTTGAAGGTTGTAACATCTTCCACTGATGAATGAAACATGTATCTTGACACCACTTTCCTATCCTTAATTTAAGTTGCTTTCGAGTGTTCATTATTTTTTTTTTTTTTTTGAGTCGGAGTCTCACTCTGTCACCCAGACTGGAGTGCAGTGGCCGCTCCCGGCCACCGCAGCCTCAGCCTGCTGGGCTCTGGCGATCCTTCCGCCTCAGCCTTCCGAGTAGCCGGAATTACAGGCATGTGCCACCATGCCCAGCTGATTTTTTGATTCATTGTAGAGATGAGGTCTCGCTGCCCAGGCGAGTCTCGAACCCGCGGGCTCAGGCAATTCACTCACCTCAGCCGCCCAAAGGCGCGGGATTACAGGCTGAGCCACCGAGCCCGGCTTGAGTTTTCATTATTTATAGGAACATTATGTTGGACATCTTTGTGCATGTAGCTCTCTTTGCATTTCAGACTTTCTGATGTACAGAGTTTTTTAAGAAGTGGAATTATTGAGTCAAAGGCTAGGATATTTTAAAATAGATCAGAAAATGTTATGATAAGCACGTATGGTGGTTTACCAGAAACTAAGAGGAAATAGCAATATGTGTTTTGTTGATTACACTACGGGCAATTTGTAACAATTTTTTTTTTCTTTTTTTTTTGAGATAAAGTCTCCCTCTGTCACCCAGACAAGATTGTAGTGGCGCACTCGTGGCCATCACAGCTTCTACCTGCTGGGCTCAGGCAATCCTTCCGCCTCAGCCTCCGAAGTAGCTGGGACTACAGGTTTGTGCCACCACACCTGACTAATTTTTTTATTTATTGTAGAGACGAGGTCTTGCCAAGTTGCCCAGGCTGGTCTCGAACCCCTGGGCTCAGGCAATCATCTCACGTCACCAAAGTGCTGGGCTGACAGGCATGAGCCACTGTGCCTGGCCAGTAACAATTGTTTTTAGATAGTGTCTGAGGACCAGGTTAGGGTTAGGGTTAGGGTTAGGGTTAGGGTTAAATACAGTTAGAAGAACACTTTTAAAAGAACACTTTTGCACGGTTTCCACTTAAAAAATAAAATCTGTGTGCATTCCTTGAGGCTCAACAGCAGTGGTTCTCAAACAGGAGTGATTTTGCCCCTAGGGGATGTCTAGAACCGTCTGGAGCCATTTTGGGTGGTCACAGCTGGATGGGAAGGATGCTGCTGGGGGCTAGTGAGTTATGACCAGAGATGCTCAGCATCCCAGGGTGCACAGGACAGAACCTACCACAAAGAAGCCTGATGTCGGCAGTGCTGATATGGAGAATCCCTGTTCTACCGTCTACAGTTGCATTTGCAAAACAGTGTTCTTGGGCACATGAATGTTCCAGAATAAATTATTAAAAATGATTCTTATCTCATGAATTATTTATTTATTTATTTATTGAGTCAGCATCCCACTCAGTCATCCAGGCTGGAGTGCCGTGGCATGCTCACGGTTACTTCAACCTTGACCTGCTGGGCTCAGGCAATCCTTCTGCCTCAGTCTCCTGAGTAGCTGGGACTACAGGCGTGCATCACCACGCCTGGCTAATTTTAAAAATAATTATTGTAGAAATGAGGTCTCATCAAGTTGCCCAGGCTGGTCTTGAACTTCTGGTTTCAGGCAATCCTCCTACCTTGGCCTCCCAAAGTGCTGTGATCATTGTTATGAGGCACTGCGCCCAGCCTATATCATGAATTATTGACTGTGGTGAAGAATAAACACATCAATTCCTGCAAAATTCTAGACATGGCTCCTGGAACAAGGTCACCCTCTAATAATATCAGTGACTATTATAATTAATATGATATATGGGAACCACTGGAGACTTCCCATGCACGTTAGTACAAGGACTTCGAAGAATTCTCTAGTATAGAAACTCAGTAAATATCCTGGAGTGAGAATCTCCCCTTTATCTTGATTTTTGAGAGATATCTATTAGCATCTCAAGGAAGGATTTTGTCTCAGGAGCACTGGAAAATGTTACTCTCAAGCCAGTATCAGTAAATTACAGCCTGTGGACCAAATCTTGCCTGCTGCCAGTTTTTATATAATCAGTGAACTGAAAATGCTCACATTTCTAAACAGTTGGAAAAAATTAAAAGAAGAACATTTCATGACATGTAAAAATTATATGACATTCAAATTTCAGCATCCAAAAAGTTTTATGTTGCCATGTGGCCCAGGCTGGTCTTGAACTCCTGTCCTCAAATGATCATAGCCACTCATTGGTTTACATGTCTATGGCTACTTTCCTGATACAAGGTCAGAGTTAAGCAATGGTGACAGAAACTGTATAACCAGCAAAGCAGAAAATATTTGCTATCCATCTTAAAAAATATTATTATAGAGACTGGGTCTTGCTATGTTGCCCAGGCTGATCTTAAACTCCTGGGATCAACTGATCTGCCTGCTTCAGTCTCCCAAAGTGCTAAGATTACAGGTGTGAGCTACCACATGTAACCTTTTTTTTTCTTAAGCTGGCTATCTGTCTTTTTACAGAAAAAGTTTGCTGTCCTCTGATCTCACATTTCTTCTTTAGAATGCCTGTGCCTTCCCCTGACAATATAATTCTTAAGGAAACTTTTTGAATATTATGGCAACAAAGCGTAGTCTCAGCTAAATAGTTATTTCCATAAAATATGCCTAACTTTCTGTTTTAAGTCTTTTGTGAAATGAGGCAGAACATAAATTTAAAATTGTCATAATAAAGGCCATATGATTCAATCTAATGTTCATAGAAATATCATCTGTAAATTTTCTTACGAAGGAAGGAAGAGAACATATCTTTTTCTAGTTAGTCATTTTGAAGCCTGAGTCTAATCAGAAACATTTTAAAAAATTATATTTTGGAGAAAAAGTAAATGTAGAGAAAAGAGGGCTTATTTCTCAGGGTTCCAACATTCCAAGAAAGGATCAATTGTCTTCCAGTATTTTCTTTATTAAGAGATGGATTCTTACTATATTGCCCAGGTTCGTCTCAAACTCCTGGCCTCAAACAATCCACCCACCACAGCCTCCCAAAGTATTGGATTACAGGTGTGAGGCACTGTGCTTGGTCTAGTTTTTAAAATTAATTAATTAATTATTATTATTTAGTCAGGGTCTTACTCTTTCGCCCAAGGTGGAATGCAGTGGCAAAATCACAGCTTGCCACAGCCTCAAACTGCTGGACTCAAGTAATTCTCCACCTCAGCCTCCTGAGTAGCTGGGATTGCAGGTATGTGCCACCACACCTGGCTAATTTTGTGATTTTTTTTTTTTTTTTTTTGTAGAGACAGGGTTTTACTACGTTGCTCAGCCTGGTCTTGAACTTATGGTCTCAAATGATCCTCCAGCCGTGGCCTCCCAACATCCTGGGATTACAGGTGTGAGCCACTGTGCCTGGTCCAGTTTTTTAATTAATTATTATTATTATTATTATTTTTTGAGTTGGAGTCTCACTCTGTCACCCAGACTGGAGTGCAGTGGCCGCTCCCGGCCACTGCAGCCTCAACCTGCTGGGCTCCAGCGATCCTTCCACCTCAGCCTTCCGAGTAGCTGGAACTACAGGTGCGTGCTACCACACCCGGCTCATTTTTATTTATTGTAGAAATGAGGTCTCGCCAAGTTGCCCAGGCGGGTCTCGAACCCGTGGGCTCAAGCAATCTACTCACCTCAGCCTCCCAAAGGCGCGGGATTACAGGCTGAGCCACTGAGCCCGGCTTAATTAATTATTTTTGAGGCAGGATTTCATTCCGTCACTCATGCTGGAGTACAGTGGCATCATCATAGCTTGCTATAGCCTCAAACTCCTGGGCTCAAGTGATCCTTCTGCCTCAGCCCCCCAAGTAGCTGGAACTACAGGTTTGTGCCACCACACCTGGCTAATTATTTTTATTTTTGTAGAGATGAGTCTCTCTATGTTGTCTCGGCTGGTCTCAAACTCCTGGGCTAAAGCAATTTTCCCCTCTCGGCCTCCCAAAATTGCTGGGATTACAGGTGAGCCCTTGTACCTGGCCCAGTTGCTTTTTTTTTTTTTTTTTTTTATAAGCACACTTTTTACTTAATTTAGATCATTCTGAATATATGATTTTGAGTTGTTTTTTGGGGGGGTTTTTTTTTTTTTGAGTTGGAGTTTCATTCTGTCACCCAGGCTGGAGCGCAATGGCACGCTCATGGCCACTACAGCCTCCACCTGTTGGGCTCAGATTACCCTTCTGCCTCAGCCTTCCAAGTAGCTGGAACCACAGGCACATGCCACCATGCCTGGCTAATGTTTTTATTTATTGTAGAGACGAGGTCTCACCAAGTTGCCCAGGCTGATCTTGATCCCGTGGGATCAGGCAATCCTCTTGCCTCTGCCTCCCAAAGTGCTGGGATTACAGGCGTGAGCCACCATGCCTGGCCAATTTTGAGTTTTTTCTCTTTGTTTCCCACCCGTTTTATATTAGAATTATTATTATTATTTTTTATTTTTTGAGAAAGCAGGATTTATTGAGAGGACAGAAAAGCTCCCACAGTGGGAGGGGATCTGAAGTGGTTGCCCCCAGAATTATTTTTTTAAAAATTACAGAATCTTGCTATGTTACCCAGGCTGGAGTGCAGTGGCTATTTGGAGGTATGATCATCCTACACTATAGCACAGAACACCTGGGCTCAAGTGATCCTCTTGCCTCAGCCTCTCTGGTAGCTGGGCCTACAGGTGGGCGCCACCACACCCAACTATCAGATGTTTTTGTAATGAGCTTGCTTAGCCCTGAATTCTACCAGAGCCTCCTGAGGGCTGGGAGGTTCCAATGGCAAAAAGAAAGAAAGAGAGAAAGAAAAGAAAAGGGGGCCAGGAAGATGAGAAAATAAGGGAGTGAAAGGGACAGGGAAGAGGGGGAGGAGGGGAAGCTGAGGGTGTTGACATTCCTAGCAGCCCAAGCCCATGACCTTGACCTTGACCTTCTCTCTGCTCTCCATGGGGGCGGCCTCACAATGGGCAGTTCCTTGACCCCGGGCTCTTGAGTTTCCCACCTCTTACTCCTGCCTGAAGACTCCTTGAAGAGAGGAAGGAGGTGCCCGGTGTTGTGTGTCCGATACTTGCTTGGCTGAGAGGATGGACAGTTGTCTTTGTTGCAAGAACAAATACAAGTGTCTTGACTTCACTAGCGGAGAGCACTGTCTCACTGATGATGGAATCAGGAGGATGCCTAGCCTGTCGCTGAGGGTCTGAGACATTCCTCCTCACAGAGGTCTCTAGCAGAGATCATAGTTGAGCTGAGATGCAAGGTGGCCAAGTCCCTCTCATCACGGTGTCCTGCTCCCGTCTTTTGCCATGATGTCATGGAGATTTGGGTCTGCAGCAGGTTCTACCTCTGGAAGCCCCCACAACTGCCATCCCGAGGGGCCAGAGTTGCAGGCTCCCTGCAGAAGCTCCCAGAAACCTTTTCTCCATGGCTCAGTGCCAGGTGTTTTCTCCAGGGTCCTCTGAGCCTGTCTTTATTTATTTATTTATTTATTTATTTATTTATTTTTTGAGTTGGAGTCTCACTCAGTCGCCCAGACTGGAGTGCAGTGGCCGCTCCCAGTCACCGCAGCCTCAACCTGCTGGGCTCTGGCCATCCTTCCGCCTCAGCCTGCCAAGTAACTGGAACTACAGGCGCGCGCTACCACACCCGGCTCATTTTTGATTTATTGTAGAGATGAGGTCTCGCCAAGTTACCCAGGCAGGTCTCAAACCCGCGGGCTCAGGCAGTTCACTCACCTCAGCCTCCCAAGGCGCGGGATTACAGGCTGAGCCACCAAGCCCGGCTGAGCCTGTCTTTATTTAACACTTTGGTACTTTGTCCATCATGGCATTTTTGGCATTGATTTTGATTTTTGTTTTTGTTTTTTTTGTTTGAGTTGGAGTCTCACTCTGTCACCTAGACTGGGGTGCATGCTCCCGGCCACCGCAGCCCCAACCTGCTGGCCTCTGGTGATTCTTCCACCTCAGCCTTCCAAGTAGCCAGAACTACAGGCGTGCGCTACCACGCCTGGCTAGTTTTTGATTTATTGTAGAGATGAGGTCTCGCCAAGTTGCCCGGTGTGGGTCTCGAACCCGCGGGCTCAGGCAATCCACTCACTTCAGCCTCCCAAAGCGCCGGGATTACAGGCTGAGCCACTAAGACTGGCCCTGATTTTGATTTTTAAAAAATATTACTTTAAACTATTTATCTTGATTGCTATTTTGTTGTCATTGGTTTTTGGGGACCCCTTAAGTTTTGTGCCCAAAGTAAGTGTCTCATTTGTGTCTTTCTGGTCAGTTCTACCCAAGTCACACTGCTAAAAGTCTCCTAAAAGTTTCTTGTGAATCAGCCTCTGTGGTTTTTATCACCTCTTTGAAACTGGTCTAAAAGCTAGGAGGAGTGGCTCATGCCTGTAATCGCAGCACTTTGGGAGGCTGAGTCAGGAGGATTGCTTGAGCCCAGGAGTTCGGGACCAGCCTGGGCAACATAGTGAGACCTTGTCTCTATAAACAAACAAACAAACAAACAAAATTAGCTGGGTGTGTTGGCATGCACTTGTGGCCCCAGCTGCTAGGGAGACTGAGGCAGAAAGATCACTGAGCCCAGGAGGCTGGGGCTGCAGTGAGCTGTAATCATGCCACTGCACTCGAGTATGGGTGACAGAGTGAGACTCCAACTCAAAACAATAAACAAACAAAGCAAAACAAAACACTAGTCTGAGAGCTATGACACCTACTTTTCTCCCTTCAAATTCACTTCCTTGGGGGTGTCTTTCTGCCCAAGGCAAACACACTAAACAGACACACACAAGATGGCACTCACAGATGGCACCACTAACACAATGCCCAAGGCTCCTCCTTCCCTCAACACCAAAGGCTTTCTTTCAGCCCATCGACATGTCCATTCTCCAGAGGTTGCTAACCCTGAGTCAGCTCAGTAAATCTGGTCAGGGCTCGTCAAGTTCCCCCCACTGAAGATGGCGGATTTTTCTTTTTTTGCAGAGAAGACAGCTCAGCTTTGAAAAATTCTACACTGTGCAGGGAGAACCTGAGTCTTTGGAGGGCAGCTAATATTACTACTGAAACACTCATTTACACAGAGGATTCTTCATATGATAATGGCTTAAAGCAACCCAAAGATTTGCTAGTAGAAATCAAAAGTTAAACGAGTCATGTAGATGGAATTGTTGGTTTTTAAATAGTGTTGGTGTTTACTCATTTTTGTGACCCTAGGGTTGAAGTCCAGGCTAGTAGGTTCTCAACATTAGGTTGTTGGAAAAGGAAAGAAGAAATGTAATGCAGAGGTTTTTGCTTGTTTGTTTGTTTGTTTCTTTGTTTGTAGAGATAGGAATCTCACTATGTTGCCTGGGCTAGGCTTGAACTCCAGACCTCAGGTGATCTTCCCACCTGGGCCTCCAAAATACTGGGTTTTTTTGTTTTGTTTTTTTGTAGAGATTGAGGTTTTGCTATGCTGCCTAGGCTGATCTTGAACTCCTGGGCCCAAGTGATCCTCCCGCCTCAGCCTTCCAAAGTCCTGGGATCACAGGCATGAGCACCCATGCCCAATCAGTTTTTGTTTGTTTGTTTTTTGAGTCAAGGTCTTACTGTGTCACCCAGGCAGGAGTGCAGTGTCATGATCGCAGCGCATCACAGTCTCCATCCACCTCCTGGGCTCTGTGATCCTTTTGTCTTAGCCTCCTGAGTAACTGGAATTATAGACATGTACCACCACGCCTGGCTTATTTTTTACTTTTCATAGAAATGAGCTCTAGTTTTGTTGCCCAGGTTGATCTGGAATCCCTGGACTCAAGCAGTCCTCCCGCCTCAGCCTCTCAAAGTACCGGGATTACAGGTGTGAGCCACTGTGCCTGGCTGTAGGGAGAGGTTTTGAAAATGGGTGATAGACAAGCATATGACACTTTCCACCTTGTTGCCAACTGTGCTAGAAGCTTCCCTCTAGTGCACAGAGTAGCTCAAAGCCTGGCTTCAAATTCTAACACTGCCTTTTGCTGACTGTGTTGCCTTGATTGTGTAACTTAACCTCTCTGAGGTTGCTTGCTTCACACTGTTGGGACGATTTTATGCTTAATTTATTCCATTGGAGAGAAGTCTGGCACATAGTAAACACTTAATAAAGGGGAACTCTTTTTTTGTTTTTGAGTTGGAGTCTCACTTTGTCACATAGACTGGAGGGCAGTGGCCTCTCCTGGCCACTGCAGCCTTGACCTGCTGGACTCCGGCGATCCTTCCGCCTCAGCCTTCTGGTAGCTGGAACTACAGGCGTGCACTACCACGCCCGGCTAATTTTTTTTTTTTTGATTTATTGTAGAGATGAGATCTCGCCAAGTTGCCCAGGCGGGTCTC
>NW_007247359.1:134660-135074 GCF_000164805.1 Carlito syrichta
GGTCTCGAACCCGTGGGCTCTGGCAATCCACTCACCTCAGCCTCCCAAAGCGTGGGATTATAGGCTGAGCCACCGAGCCTGACAGGGAACTCTTATTATTTAAAAATTTTTGTATTCATCAAGGTGGAAAAGTTTAAGTAGACTCTTGCTTTTCCAAATAGTTCTTCTAGTTTTTAATCAGATATTCCTCCTCCTTGGGTTAGTGATGTTTCTGGAAAAGTGCATTGCTTTCCCCAACTTCAATTTCCTATCTTCCTTTCTTACAACTTGTTGATGGGTTGGCACCAGAGGCCTTCAGACATCAAAGCCCCTGGATCCAGGCTGTTTAAGGAGGAATTGGAGACTTTTCACATTCTTTTTTTTTTTTTTGAGTCAGAGTTTCACTCTGTCATCCAGGCTGGAGTGCAGTGGCAC
>NW_007247359.1:135094-147841 GCF_000164805.1 Carlito syrichta
TCAAGTTGCCAAGGCTGGTCTCAAACCCCTGGGCTCAGGCAATCCTCTTGCCTTTGCCTCCCAAAGTGCTGGAATTACAGGTGTGAGCCACCGCACCTGGCTGACCTTTTACATTCTCTGTCCTGGTTTGGCAGTACTGGGTTTTTCAGCAGGCTGAAGACATTGACAGTTCAACTGAGAATCTCCCTCTACAGAGTACAAATGCTACCAAGAGTTGACTGCAATCAAATCAGCCACAAAATGGAAACATTCCTAACCACCCAAAGAAGAAACTAAGAGAGGGGAATGCTCATTACCAGTAACATTGCCAGGATGGAAATTTCTTTCTTTTTATTTTTTTGTAGAGACAAGGTCTTGCTATGTTGTCCTAGTTGGTCTTGAACTTCTGGTTTCAAGTGATCCTCCCATTTCAGCCTCCCAAAGTGCTAGAATTATAGGTGTGATGGGGGATTTCTTTTGTTGTTTGTTTTTTTTTTTGAGTTGGAGTCTCACTTTGTCACCCAGGCTGGAGTGTAGTGGCATGCTCGTGGCCACCACAGCCTCGACCTGCTGGGCTCAGGCAGTTCTTCTGCTTTACCGTTTCAAGTGGCTGGAACTACAGGTACATGCCACCGTGTCTGACTAATTTATTTTATTTTATTTTATTTATTGTAGAGACAAGGTCTCACCAAGTTGCACATCTTAAACCCATGCGCTCTGGCAATCCTCTTGCCTCTACCTCCCAAAGTGCTGGGACTATAGGCTTGAGTCACTGTGCCTGGTCTTTTTTTTTTGTCTCATTCTGTTACCCAGGTTGGAATATAGAGGTGCACTCAGGGCCACCACACCATGAACTTCTGGATTCAAGTGATCCTTATCTCCTCAGTCATCCAAGTAGCTGTAACTATAGGCGTGTGAGAACACATCCAGCTAATTTTTTGATCTATTGAGGAGACGAAGTCTCTCCAGGTTGCCCAGGTTGGTCTCGAACTCCTGGACTCAGGCAATCCTCTCGTCTGAGACTCCCAAAGTGCTGGGATTGCAAGCTTTAGCCACCATGCCCGGCTGGCACATTTCTTTTATGAAGAGCCTGATTTTAGATATATCTGGTTTTGTGGGCCAGCTGGTTTCTGTTTTAACTACTCTACTCTGCTTCTCATACAAAAGCAGCCATTGCATGCAAATACATAACTTTATTTACAAATACATGGGGAATCAGATGTAACTCCAGGGTCATAGTTTTCAGAACCCTCGACTGTGCTAACTGGACTTTAACTCATATTGAGATTCTCCTCCAGACCTGTGCTCTGTACTTCTAAAATATTTCCTTTTTTTTGTGTGTGTGACAGGATCTCATTCTGTAATCCAGGCTGGAGCTCAGTGGTACAGTCATAGCTCACTGCAGCCTCTAGCTCCTGGGCTCAGCAATTCTGCCTCAGCTTTTTCAGTTAACTGGGACTATAGGCACATGCCACCAAGCCCTACTAATTTTACAAAATTTTATTTTTAAATCTCTCTATCTCTTTGTTTTTGAGTCAGGGTCTCAGTCTGTCACCCAGGCTGGAGTGCAGTGACACAATCATGGCTCATTGTAACCTTGACCTCCTGGACTTAGGTGAACCTTCTGCCTCCCCAGTAGCTGGAACTACAAGCATGTGACACCACACCTGGCTCAATTTTGTATTTTTTGTATAGATGAGGTCTTGCTATGTTGCCCAGGCTGGGCTAGAACTCTTGAGCTCAAGCATCCTCCTGCGTCAGCCTCCAGAAGTGCTGGTATTACAGAAGCTACCACACCTGGCTTATATTTATTTATTTTTAACTGGTCATTAATTTCATGCTTGATTACACAGCAGAAGGGAGGGGGAGATGATGGCTATGTCTTTCATGATCACTGGAGCTTTGGATTCTTCAGATGTAGATGGGATGATCATTTTCTTTTTTTCTTTTTTTTTTTTGAGTTGAAGTCTCACTCTGTCACCCCAACTGGAGTGCAGTGGCCTCTCCCGGCCACTGCAGCCTCGACCTGCTGAGCTCCAGCGATCCTTCCGCCTCAGCCTTCCAAGTAGCTGGAACTACAGGCACGCGCTACTATGCCCTGCTAATTTTTGATTTATTGTGGAGATGAGGTCTTGCTAAGTTGCTCAGGCGGATCTCGAACCCGTGGGCTCAGGCAACTCACTTACCTCAGCCTCCCAAAGCGCGGGATTACAGGCTGAGCCATTGAGCCTGGCTTCTCTTCTTTTCTTTTTTTTTTGAGTCAGAGTTTCACTCTGTCACTCAGGCTGAAGTGTAGTGGCACACTCACGAAACAGCAGCTTCAACCTGCTGGACTCAGGTGATCCTTCCACCTCAGCCTTCCAAGTGGCTGGAAACACAGGCATGCGCCACCACACCCATTTAATTTTCTTTTCTTTTCTTTTTTTTTTAATTGTGAAGATGAGGTTTCACCATGTTGCCCAGGCTGGGTCTCGAACCCGTGGGCTCAGGCAATCCTCTCACCTCTGCTCCCAAAATGATGGGATTACAGGCTTGAGCTACCGTGCTTTGTTTAATGTTTTGATTTATTATAGAGATGAGGTTTCACCATGTTGCCCACGCTGGTCTTGAATTCGTGAGCTTATCCAGTTCTCTTGCTTCCACTTCCCAAAGTATTGAGATCACAGGTATGAGCCACTATGCTTGGCTAGGGAAGATCATTTTCATTATTTGAGCCATGACTGCATTTCTAAACCAAAGATTGGAGTGCAAGATCAGACAAGAGAAATCTGTATACCCAGAAGTAGTGCAGGAAATTTATTTTATTTTTTATTATTTTTGAGTTGAAGTCTCACTCTGTTGCCCAGGCTGGAGTACAGTGGCATACTCATGGCCACTGCAGCCTCGACCTGCTTGCTCAGGAGATCCTTCTGCCTTGGCCTTCCAAGTAGCTGGAACTACAGGCACACACCACCATACCTGGCTAAGTTTTTGATTTATTGTAGAGATGAGGTTTCGTCAAGTTGCCCAGGCTGGTCTTGAACCCGGGGTTCAGGCAATCCCCTTGCCTTGGCCTCCTAAAGTGTTGGGATTATAGGCATGAGCCGCCGTGCCCGTTGGTATGGGAAATCGAGATTGACCATTGGAATGTTTACATTTCTAGAACATGTTTGGGCTTATGGAGATGATAGGTCAGATATCTGCAACCTGGACACGATGAAATCCAGGGCAACTGGCTATTGAAACTATTCTCTGCAAGTGAAGTGAATTTGCGTGAGGTGTTTTCCTGCCTAGACTTGGCTGCCTTACACTCATTCTTCAATCTTAGCCCTATGTCAGCTTTTCTAGGAAGATGTTCTACCGTCTAGTTTGGCATCAATTGCCCACAATCATTTGTTATCGCTACATCTTGTGATTCCAGGGCTGGCAGGGCTCTGCAGGGTGGTTCTTCCTCAGGGTTCCACATGCAGTTAGATCATGACTTAAAGAGGAGTTATTTCCAAAATTTCACATTCCTGTTTTTGGTGACTGATGCCGGTGTCACATAGGATCTCAGCTGAGGCCATTGGCTGGAGCAACTAACTGCACATGGACTCCCTATGCAGCCTGGACTTCCTTGAAGCGCAGTGGCTAGGCTCCAATGGTGAGGGTCACACAAGAGAGAGACAAAGCTCAGAAGCACCATTGTCTTCTCAAAAAGTTGCAGACATATTTTAAAACCATGACAGTGCCCCTCTGTGTATGGCTTCCCCAAACTGCAGCCCTTAGTCACACACTATTGTCATCGGCTTGTTTGTTTTCCTCTAGCAGGTATTTTTTTCTTCTAGAGTTTTTAGGGAGAGAATTCAAGAGGTCTATAAACTTGCATAGGGAAAAATGTATAAACAGTTACTTTCCCTAAATGCAAACTTGAGTTTAGCATCTCCTTGATTGTGAAAGTTGGCAACAGACCACATGGTGGCAGAGAAGTATCTGTGACTTTGCCACCAAAGAGGCCACAGATATTTTCCTATCATATTACAGTTGTCATGGATATCTGGAAATATTCATCTCATTATTACTTTGGAATTATGGTAGTTATTAAACCTTGTTCTGAATCTTGTTATTGAATGCACTCATAAAGAAGCACATATGGTATAATATCTCGTTTGTTTTACGAATAATATAATAATCATTTTATTTACAAGCAATTGATTTTGCTGACATTTTCATGTATTTTATACAGCTAAAAAATTTGCTTTTGCAATTTATTTATTTTGAGATGAGGATCTCACTGTGTGGCCCAGGCTGGTCTTGAACTCTTGAGCTCAAGTCATCCTCCCATCTCAGCCTTCTGAGTAGTTGGGACTGCAGGCATGAACCGTTGTGCCTGGCTCTTCATACAGTGTTAAACATTCATCTGAGCAGAGATCTGTGGTCTTTACCGGGTCGTCCTGGGGACTCTGGCATAACAATCTCTCAAAACCCCTGCTTTGAACCAACTTCCATCATTTGCAAATGGCCAACCTGAAAGTGTATTGGGAAGGATTTTGAGACCACATAAAGGCTCTGAGGCAAAAAACATCATGATTGATTAGCAATGTCTGTCTTGGACAAAGGAAGGGAATTTTGTAGCATTCACACATGTCAACACTTGCCATCTGAGCTCTGGATCTTGACTCAAGGAGGGCATGGAGACCACCAGCCACACAGGCCCTGGCACACTGTAGATGCCTTAAAATGTCCACCCGATGTCAATATCCCTCTCTATCCCTTTCCCCCTGCGTGGCCTCTGGGGAGTCCTGCGACAGAGAGGAAAGCAGAGTGTGGCAGATACTTTGACTTCCGTTTTACTGAATCTCCAACAGCTTTGTGGAGAATTTATAGGAGATGGTATCCACTTCAGTATCTACAGGGGCCAGATAGACAATATTAGTGGATGATCAGGCTCGTCAAAAGAAGTTTCAGGTCCTCTTTGGCTACCTTTCACACTTTCGGTGGGTGGCTTGTACAGAGAAATAATTCTTTACTCTAAGCGAAACAATTTTATGAGCCCAAGTGATGAAATTGACTCCTGGTCTCCAGATCAGAGAGACAGTAGGGAGCAGTGGGGTCTGTGGCATGCTGGAGAGGGATTGGACCCCCAAAGGTGAAGTATGGCTTAGCCCCAGCAGGTGGTTCTCATTTGAGGATGTGAGCTCAGTGCTGCTGAGTTTAAAATTTTTCTTTTCTTTTTTTTTTTTTTTTAAAGTCAGGGTCTCATTTTGTTGCCCGGGCTAGAGTGCAGTGGCATGATTAAGACTCACCGCAGCCTCACCTCCGGGCTCAGGTGATTCTTCTTCCTCAGCCTCTCAATAACTGGAACTACACGTGTGTGCTGCTACACTCAGATAATTTTTTGATTTTTTTTTTTGGTAGAGACAAGGTCTCACCAGGTTACACAGGTTGGCTTCAAATCCTGGGCTCAAGCAATCCTCTCACCTCCACCTCTCAAAGTCCTGGGATTACAGGTGTGAACCACCACACCTGGCCAACATTTTCTATTTTTAAATATAAACTAGAAATTAAGATTTTTATTGGAAATGTCATAATTGTTAAATGTAGACAGCAAATTTAATTAGAAAAATTGTGTTGGGCAAATAAGTCTCCTCTGTCTGACAAACACAGTCAATGATCACCTGGGGAGCTTTAAAAAATAGATTCCCAAGCTGGATGTGGTGACTCACACCTATAATCTCAGCACTCTGGGAGGCTGAGGTGAAAGGATTGTCTGAGCCCAGGGTTTGAGACTAGCCTGGACAACTTGGCGAGACCTTGTCTCTATAATAAATAAAAAAAAATTAGCCATATGTGGTGGTGCACACCTGCAGTTCCAGCTACTTGGAAGGCTGAGGTGGAAGGATTGCCTGATCTAGGCTGCGGTGTCTATGAGTGTGCCACTGTACTCCAGCCTGGTTGACAGAGTAATCTCAACTCCAAAAAAAAAAAAAAAAAAAAAAGGGAGATTCCCAGAGATAGATTTACTTATGTATGTATTTATTTATTTGAGACAGGTGCTTGCCCTGTTGTCCAGGTTGGAGTACAGTGGTGTGATCATAGCTCATTGAAGCCTCAGGTTCCTGGGCTCAAGTGATTCTCCCATCTCAACCTCCTGAATAGCTAGGACTACAGGTGTGTGCCACCATCTTCAGCTAATTTTAATTCTTTTTTTTAAAAGCCAGATGTGGTGGCTCATTCCTGTCATCCCAGCACTTTGGGAGGCAGAGGCAAGAAGATTGTCTGAGCCCAGGGGTTTGAGACCAGCCTGGGAAACTTAGTGAGACCTCATCTCTACAATAATTCTAAAAAATTAACCAGGTGTGGTGGTGTGCACCTGTAGTTTCAGCTACTTGGAAGGCTGAGGCAGGAGGATTGCCTGAGCCCAGCAGGTTGAGGCTGTGGTAGCTTTGATGGGGCCTCTAAACTCCAACCTGGGCAACAGAATGAGATTCTGACTTAAAAAAATAATAATGAATAATAATAATTTCTTTTTGTAGAGATAGGGTCTTGTTATGTAACCCAATCTAGTCTTGAATTTCTGGCTTCAAGTGATCCTTCTAGCTCAGTCTTCCAAAGCACTGGGATTACAGGCATGAGCCATGGTGTCTAGCCTATTCCCAGAGATTCTGTAGTTTGTCTGAAGGGTAACTTGGGCTTCAGGATTTTCAAAAGCTCTCCAGGAAATTCTAACATATAGGCAAGGCTGAGAAACAGGGTTTATAAAGGATGAGTCTTACGATCAATTGCCTGTGTATCGCCAGGGACATTATTAACATTTAGTTTCTGATTTAGAAGTTCTGGAGTTGGCCTAAGACTTTATATTTCTTCCAAGTTCCAGGGGATGTCAATGCTGTTGGTCCGTGGACCACACTTTGAGAAGGAAGGGTTTAGGCAGGGCTCCTCAATCTCAACTCTGTAGACATTTTAGCCTGGATAATTCTTTGTTTAGGGACTGCTCTGTGCATTGTAGGGTGCTTGGCGGCATCCCTGGCTTCTGCCCACTAGATGCCAGTGGCGTCCACCAAGTTGTGACAACCAACTGTCTTCAGACATGGCTAAATGTCCCAGGGAGGCAAAATAATTTCTAGTTGAGAACCAGCGGCCTAGGAGGGTAGCTCTAAGCACCTTTCTCTGTACCAAGAAAGAGCACTAGTAGTTTTTTTGTGTGTGTGTCAGAGTTTCACTGTCACCCAGACTGGAGTGCAGTGGCATGCTCACAGCCTTGACCTACTGGGCTCAGGTGATCCTTCCGCCTCAGCCTTCCAAGTAGCTGGAACCACAGGCATGCATCACCACACCCAGCTTATTTATTTGTTTTTGATTTATCGTACAGACAAGGTCTCGTCAAGTTGCCCAAGATGGTCTCGAACCCAGGGGCTCAGGCAATCCTCTTGTCTCCCAAAGTGCTGGGATTATAGGCGTAAGTCACCATGCCCGGCCAAGCATACTATTTGTGAAACAGGAAGAGGAAGCTCCAACTTTCTTTCTTTCTTTTTCTTTTCTCTCTCTCCTTTTTATTTTGGAGTCAGTCTCACTCTGTTGCCCAGGTTGGAGTGCTGTGGTGTCATAATGGCTCACCAAAGCCTCAACCTCCTGGGCTCAGGAGATCCTCCCACTTCAGCCTCCCAAGTAACTGTGGCTACAGGTGTGTGCCACCATGCCCAGCTAATTTTTTGTAGAGATGAGGTCTCACTATGTTGCCCAGGCTAGTCCTGCATTCCTGGGCACTAGTGATCTTCCAACCTCAGCCTCCCAAAGTGCTGGGATTATAACTGTGTGCCACTGTGCCTGGCCCATTTCTATAGTCTTGAAACATAGCCAGGCTCGGTGGCTCAACCTGTAATCCCACACCTTGGGAGGCTGAGGTGAGTGGATTGCCTGAGCCCGCGGGTTCGAGACCAGCCTGGGCAACTTGGCGAGACCTCATCTCTACAATAAATCAAAAATCAGCCGAGCATGGTAGTGCACACCTGTAGTTCCGCTACTTGGAAGGCTGAGGCGGAAGGATCGCCAGAGCCCAGCAGGTCAAGGCTGCAGTGGCCGGCAACGGCCACTGTATACCAGTCTGGGCAATAGAGTGAGACTCCAACTCAAAAAAAAAAAAATCTTGAAACATCAAGAGGATCATCCCACATTTGCAAGTGTCTGAGTGATGACAGGGGAGTTGGGAGCCGAGAGGCCTGGGATCCAGTCCCAGTTCCATTGAAACTTGCTGTGCAACTTTGGGTGGGACACTCAACCAGTCTGGGCATCAGTTTCCTTGCTGTAGAAATGAAGGTGGTGGCTGGGACTAGGGCTGGGGAACTCCAGTGCCACCAGGATCAGGCAGATGCAGACCAGTGAGGGGCCCAGGGTTGTGTGTGTGTGTGTGTGTGTGTGTGTGTGTGTGTGTGTGTGTTTGTGCGTGTGTGTGTGTATACATAGGGACCAGGGTGGGGGACGAGGAGACCTCAATCCCTTTTAAGAGAGTTGTGGCTTCTCTACTGTAGTTGAATGTGACTGTGTAGGAATACACATCCAGTGTTGCCAAGTTTTCAGATTTTTTTTTTTAGAGAAGCCAGAAATTCAGATTTTTATGTAAAATCTATCTTTATGAAAAGTATCAGTTTAGCTGGGAGTGGCGGCTCATGACTGTAATTCCAGCCCTTTGGGAGGCGGAGGCAAGAGGATTGCCTGAGCCCAGGGGTTTAGGACCAGTCTGAGCAACTTGGCAAGACCTTATCTCCACAATAAATAAAAAATTAGCTAGGCATGGTAGCGTACGCCTGTAGTTCCCACTACTTGGAAGGCTGAGGTGGGCCCAGTAGGTCGAGGCTGTGGTGGCCACAAGCGTGCCATTGCACTCCAGCCTGAGCAACAGAGTGAGTCTCAACTCAAAAAAATAAAAAATAAAAAATTGATGTAATGAAAAAAAAAAAGAAACACATATAAGACAAATACAACTCTCTTGCATCCAGTCTGTGTGTTCAGCTCAAATAATAAAGATGATGATGAAAAGGACCATAATAATAGACACACATTGAGTGCTTCTTGTGTCCAAGCCTATGTCAGTTCATTCAGTCCTTAAAATAATCCTGTGAAGTAACCATTACTGTTATCCCTGTTTTTTTTTTTAATTACACTTTTTGCAGAGCATATAAGCTCATGCCTGTAATCTCAACACTTTAGGAGTCTAGAGGAAGAGGATTGCCTGAGCCCAGGGATTCAAGACCAGCCTGGGCAACATGGTGAGATTTTGTCTCCACAATAAAAAAAAAAAAAGAAAGAAAGAAAATTAACTGGGCATGGTGGCACACTCCATAGTCCCAGCTACTGGGGAAACTGAGGCAGGAGCTCTCCTGAGATCAGGAGGTGGGGCTGCCATGAGCGGTGGTTGTGCCACTGCACCCCAGCCTGGGTGACAGAGTGAGACTCTAACACACACACAAAATAAATACACAATAAAAATAAAAATAGGCCAGGAGCGGTGACTCACACCTATAATCCCAGCACTTTGGGAGGTTGAGGTAAGAGGATTGTCTTAGCCCATGGGTTTGAGACCAGCCTGGGCAACTTGGCAAGACCTCATCTCTACAATAAATCAAAAAAATAGCCAGGTACGGTGGCATGTGCCCGTAGTTCCAGTTTCTTGGAAGACTGAGGTGGAAGGATCACCTGAGTTCAGCAGTTTGAGGCTGTGGTGGCTGTGAGCCTGCCATTGCACTCCAGCCTGGGCAACAGAGTGAGACTCCGACTCAATAAATAAATAAATAAATAAAAAATAATAAATAAATAATAAATAAATAAATAAAAATGTAGACTTAAAATTTCAATGGCTTTAGGTATACAAATGATTTTTGGTTACATGAATGTGTCACTTTGTGGTGTCAAAGTCTGGGCTTTGAGTGCACCTGTCACTTCCATAAGCACCCATTGTATCCATCCAACAGGTGATTTTTCATCTCTCCACCCTTTCTTCCTCCCCCTTCTGGGTCTTCAATGTCTATTACCACAACCAGGCCCTTAGTTGAGCTCTCACTTATTTTTTTTGAGTCGGGATCTCACTCTGTCACCCAGGCTGGAGTGCTGGGGCACACTCATGACAATCATGGCTCTTGGTAGCCTCGACCTCCTGGGATAAGATGATCCTTCCACCTCAGCCTCCTGAGTAGCTGGGACTACAGTCGTGCCACCATGTTTAGCTAATTTTTTTTTTTTTTGTAGAGATGAGATTTCACCATATTGCTCAAACAATCCTCCCGCCTTTGGTTTCTCAAAGCACTGGGATTGCAGGCATGAGCCACCATGGCTGGCCTTAGTTTCCACTTATAAGTGAGAGCATGCAGTATCCAGAGAGGCTAAGTAGTTTTCCCAAAGTTGCTCAGCTAGGATGTACTCAAGTGGGGATTAAGTTACCTGACCTTGAGTGCCACCTGTAGGACTCCTGCCTACAGGTGCTACTGCAGCTGGGCATGTCACGGTCACTGGGAAATGGGACCGCCTGAGTTGTGCGACACAATCGCCCTGTCACAATAGTTCTTTGCTGCAGGGCAACTTTGGAGAACTGTGCAGACAAGGACAAGGGAGGCCTTGGTGTTCTCCCAGGTGGACTGACACCTGAGGACCAGGTTCTCTCACCCTCACCCACTTCCATGCTGAAAACCCCAGGCCTGAGTTATGAAATCTGGGGGGGGGGGCAGGGCAAGAGATCCCAGAAAGGACTGAGGGGACATTCTAGGGACCTGGTGGCTGGAGGATCGAAGGCTGAAGTTACGGGACGAAAGTGGATTGAATTGTGTCCTCTCTAAGAGCTGTCCATCTAGAGCCTTAGAATGTGACCTTATTCATTTGGAGAGGCTTTACAAATGTAATGGAGGTAAGGATGTCAAGATGAGGTGGTCCTGGACTAGGGAGGGCCCTAGGGCCAACAAGATAGACAGAGAAGACAGAGGAGGCACAGAGATGTATCCACCAGCCGAGGAGTACCAGGAAGCACCAGAAGTTGGAGGCGGCCAGGAAGAGTCCTTCCCAGAGTCCCCAGAGGGAGGCGGCCCTGCTGACACCATGATGATGGACTTCTGGCCTCCAAACTGTGAGGGAATACATTTCTGTTGTGTAGAGCTACCCAGTTTGTGGTAATTTGTTGCAATAGTCCTAGGAAAATAATACAAACAGCCTAAAAAAAATTAAAAAGAAAGAAGGCTGGGTGCAGTGGCTCATGCTTGTAATCCCAGCACTTTGGGAGGTTGGGGTGGAAGGATTGTTTGAGGTCAGGAGTCTGAGACTGCCTTGGGGCAACATAGCAAAACCCTGTCTTAAAAAAAATTAGTTGGACATGGTGCCACATGACTGCAGTCCTAGATACCTGGGAGGCTGAGGTGGGAGGACTGCTTGAGCCCAGACGTTTGAGGCTGAAGTGAGCAATGATTGTGCCACTACACTCTAGCCTGGGCAAGAGTGAGACCTTGTTTGAGACAGAGAGAGAGAGAGAGAGAGAGAGAGAGCGAGTGTGAGCCAGGCATGGTGGTTTGAGACCAGCCTGGGCACCTTGGTGAGACCATGTCTTTACAAAAAAAAAAAATTAGCCAGGTGTGGTGGTGCATGCCTGTAGTTCCAACTACTTGGGATGCTGAGGTGGAAGGATTGCCTGGTCCCAGCAGATCAAGGCTGCGGTGGCCATGAGCATGCCACTGCACTCCAGCCTGGTTGACACAGTGAGACTCCAACTCAAAAAAAATGAGAGAGAGAGAGAGAGAGAGAGAGAAAAAGAATGAAAGAAACAAAGAAAGAGAGAGAGAGAGAGAAAGGAAGAAAGAAACAAAGAAGAAAGAAAGAAAGGGAAAGAAAGAAAGGGAAAGAAAAAGAGAAAGAAAGACAACACTGCTGTCTCTTCTCTCCTGTGTGGGCTGAATCTTGGTTCTGCTGGAGCTGTTTGTGGATGGACACACAGGATCTCACCGTGTGTGAAAGCAGCTCTGTCTGAATTCTAAGCATCTTCAACACACACACACCCCAGCGACAGGCAGATGTGACCCCTCTTGGTGACCCCCAAGCTTGTTTTCCCTCTTCCTTGCGTGTGGCAGGGTGTCTGACAGGCCAGGGCCCCCGGCCTCGTGCCCCGATGGGATGATCGTAGTGGCTTCTGTGTGCCTGAGTGCAGGACCAGGGCATGCTCTTCTGCTGAAAAAGGCGTTTCAGGGTTTGATCAATGACCGTGTAATGCTAGCAGGAGGGCCAGCTAATCACTGGGCACCAGCAATCATCATAATTAGAGGGGGATGGCCAGCCTTCCCTGCCTCAGGGCCCAGCTTCTAATGCAGAGCCATCCTGGGCAGAAAGAGGCATGCTTTCAGGACAGCCTGCAGGGACCCTGGGACCCCAAGCCTGTGTGTCGATGGTGTCCATCACCCAGCCAGGCAGGAGAGAGCTGGAGAGTGGCTGATGGTGTTGGAACTGTGGGGACCGGATGGACTTGGTCCATCTGAAGGGGAAGCCACTGTGCAGCTTAGTGACAGAGTCCTGCCAGGTCCTCCAACTTGTCATTGGAGTCCACAAATTCAGCTTATTTTGTAAATGCATGTGGTGAACTATAAGTGACATGCAATTTGTCATTTGGCCATTGTTAAGTGTACAGTCTGGTGGCATTAAGTACAACCATGGCCACCACCCACCTCCAGAAATTTCAGCTCTCTGAATGAAACTCTGTCCTCATTAAACATGGTCTCCTCCCTCCCCTGCCTCTGGCAACCTCCCTTCTCCTGTCTTTCCTTATGAATTTGAGCAGGCTATTCT
>NW_007247359.1:147861-188197 GCF_000164805.1 Carlito syrichta
GCAGGCTATTCTCTTTTTTTTTTTTAGAGAATGATATCTCCTTTAAAAGGGTGGTCAAGGCGGGAGGATCACTTGATCCCAGGAGTTCGAGACCAGCCTGGGCAATATAACGAGACCTCGACTCTACAAAATTACACAAATTAGCTGGGCATGGTGGCACAGGCCTGTAGTCCTGCCTTGGCCTCCCAAAGTGCTGGGATTATAGGCATGAGCTGCTATGCTCTGCCATCCACGTGATTTTTGGATGCATCTCTTAACTTATGTGTGCCTCAGTTTCCTCATCCGATGATGGAAATGATTATGGGATCCATCTCATAGGATTGTTGTGAGGATTAAATGAGTTCATTCCTATAAAGCCAATTCATGCTAATTATTTTGTTGTTATCTTTATAAAATAGTTTCTGTTACTATTACATCTTTTTTTTTTGAGTTGAAGCCTCATTCTGTCACCCAGGCTGAAGTGCAGTGACATGCTCATGGCCACTGCAGCCTCAACTTGCTGGGCTCAGGCGATTCTTCCATCTCAGCCTTTCAAGTAGCCAGAACTACAGGCGCATGCCACCACGCCAGGCTAATTTTTCAATTTATTGTAGAATCGAGGTCTCACCAAGTTGCCCAGATTGGTCTTGAACCCCTGGGCTCAGGAAATCCTCTCACCTCTGCCTCCCAAAGTGCTGTGATGACAGGTGTGAGCCTCTATGTTCAGCTCACATCGATTATTTTGCAATATATTGTAATTATTTGTTTCCGTGTCTACCCATGTAAGGTTGGGGATCTTTGGGAACAGGGACCATATCTAACACATTTGTGTTTCCCTGGAGTCTGGTCTGTGCTTTACTCTTATTTAGTAGGTGTTCAATGAATGTTTGGGGAAGGAAGAAAGGGAGGGAGGAAAAAAGGAAGAAAGGAAGAAAGGAAGGAAGGAAGAAAAAAGGAAGAAAAGGAGGAGGGAGGGAGAGAAGGAGGGAGGGAAGGAAGGAAAGAATAAAGGAAAAGGGAAGGAAGGAAGGAAGGAGGGAGGGATTGAGGGAGGGAGGGAAGGAAAGAATCAGAAAAAAAGGAAGGAAAGAAGGAGGAAGGGAAGGAGGGAGGGAAGGAAGGAAGGAAGAGAGGCTAATCTTTCCAGGGAATGTTAGGACATCCCTAAGACACAAGGTCTGCAGAGAGGTACCTCTCCTAGGGTTCCTGGATGCAGGGGGTGGGGGCGAGGGGAGGAGTTCCTCATCTTCCCTCAGATCACAGGAGTGCGGTCTCTTCCTGTTCCAAATATTGCTGAGAAACAAACTGCCCTAAAACTTCTAAAAATGCAACCAGTTTTATACGATTACAAACTGTTATCGTATATATAAGTTTGTATTATACATTACATATATATACACATATATTTATACATATCATATATAATATATGATTTATAGTATAAGTTATATATTGTATATTATAAACCTATGACACTATTTTGCCTCTTGGTTTTGTGGGTCAGGAATTTGGACAATTTTTCTGCTCCTCACGTTGTTGTTCTTCTCCTCACTGAGGTCACTCAAATGTTGACAGACGGCCTGGTCTGGAAGGTACAAGGTGGCTTCCGTCACTGTCCGGTGCCTGATGAGGGTGACTGCAGGGCTGGGCTCAGCCAGGACTGGCCCTCCCATCTCCCCATGGCCTCTCCAGCCTGGCAGTGTCAGGGAAGTCTCAGAGTCCTCACGTGAATGCAGGTTCCCACAGAGGGATTGTTCAAAGAGGTCTGGACAGAAGCAGTACAACTTCTGAGAACCAGTCTTGGAAGTCCTAGAACCCTTCTTCTGTTGCATTCTGCTGGTCAAGCAAATCACCAAGGCCAGCCCAGATTCAAGGGGAGCAGAATTAGACCTCACCTCTCCATGGGAGGAACATCAAAGAGTTCGGGGTCATCATGAACCCACACTCCTCTCCACTGCTGGGGCCTTTTACATGACATTAAATTAATTGATGGATTTAGGGGTAGGGACTCCCTCTGCTGCCCAGGCTGGGGTGCGGTGGTGCAATCATAGCTCACTGCAGTCTCCGTCTCTCACTCCCAGAGCCACCGGGTCTCATAGGTGACGAGAGGCGAACCTGTGAGTCTCTTGAATGAATAGTTGTAAACAGATGCACAAATTGAGTCTATTTTCAATGAGATCTGAACTCACAAGATTATGAGTCATATGTGGTGTGCACGGTGGTCTTCCTTTTAATTGAGGCTTATCTCATCCCACCACTCTGCAAAAATTTCACAAGAAAACGCGAAGAGTCGAAGTCTTTCAAGTAATATAGACATACAGAAGGCTCTCTCTCTCTTCTCTCTCTCCCTCTCTGTCTGCCTCAGGCTCAAGGGGCTCTCCCACCTCAGCTTCCTGAGTAGCTGAGACTACAGGCATACACGACTACACCTGGCTAATTTTTTAAATAGAGATGGAAGTCTTGTTATGTTGCCCAGGCTGCCCTGTGATTTGCTTATTTTTCACTTTTAAGGGCATGTGTAGGAAACTAGTTGGTGTCATTACCCTTAGACTCACCCCAGGTTTAGAAACAGTCTCATGATACCCAGCTAGTGACCAAGTGACCATATATGTCACTCTGCCAAGGTCCCTGGAGGTGTTACTAGATTTCCACTCTTGCCAACAGGTCTGCTGCAAACTGCCTTGTAGTCTCTCTGTGTACACATATGAGGGTCATTCTCTTGGTAGGTCCCCAGCTGTGGAATCGCCAGTTCACTAGATATGTGCAACACAATTTGAATTCTTACTGCTAGCTTGCTAGCTTCACTTGCAACATGGATACACAGGTTCCCACGCCCACCAGCAGGGTGTGTGGATGCCTGAGGGTGTCCTAAGTTCTCTGCACTCTTGTCAAGGGTATTCTGAGTCTTCCAATTTCTTTCCAGCCTGGCAGTTGAGTCTCTCACCATCTTATACAGCACTTTTATTTAGTTTAGCTGACTGTTAAGAACATGGCCTTTTATCACAGAAACAAATAACCGAGTAACCACATGGTCTCACTCCTAAGCAATCCCTGACCAATTATCATGATACTATAAAAAAGGGATTGGCAGTAGTGGAACCCTGCCAGGGGAGGAGGGGCACACTTCATCAATTAGAGTATCTGATCTCAATTCAGGTGAAGTGGGGGATCAAAGGGAGGTCCAAACTTTACCTGTACAATGACCATTTGTATATCTAACCCTGAATTGTATCCCACATTAAAAAAAAGAACATGACCTTTGGGGCTGGGAGAACTGAGGTCCTGGTTCTCTCTTTACCTCCAAATAAATTACTAAGTCACTTGACCCCTCTTTAAATGGAACCCCTCGTATTTTTCTTTTTCTTTTGAGGCAGAGACTCATTCTGGCGCCCTGGCTGGAGTACATGGGAGTCATAGCTTGCTGTAACCTTGATCCCACCTGGGCAACATAGTGAGACCCCATCTCTACAAAAAAATTTTGTTTTAATTAGCCAGGTGTGGTGGTGCCTGCCAAGAGTGCTAGCTACTTGGGAGACTGAGGTGGAAGGATCTCTTGAGTTTAACTGCTGGAGGCTTCAGTGAATTAAGATTGTACCACTGCACTCCAGCCTGATCAACAAAGCAAGTCTTGATCTCAAAGAAAATTTTTTTAAAGCAATTTTTTAAAGTTTGGTAATAGCAAATGTTAGGAACGGGAACAAAGAGGATTTCCTTTTCCTTTTCTTTCTTTCTTTTTTTTTTTGAGTCGGAGTCTCACTCTGTCACTCAGGCTGGAGTGCCATGGCATGCTTATGGCCACTACAGCCTCAACCTGCTGGGCACAGGTGATCTTTCCACCTCAGCCTTCCAAGTAGCCAGAACCACAGGCATGCGCCACCATGTCTGGCTAGTTTTTTGATTTATTGTAGAGACGAGGTCTCGCCAAGTTGCCTAGGGTGCTCTTGAACCCCTGGGCTCAGGCAAACCTCTTGCCTTGGCATCCCAAAGTGCTTGGGATTACAGGTGTGAGTCACCATGCCTGGCTGCCAAGAGGATTTTCACTGGCATACGCCATGATGCAGCAATGTCACCCCTGCACGGATCCCCAGAGCAGCTCACATCTGTGGGCAGGGAGGCACCTGCAAGAACATTTGCATGCCAAACACTGGAGACAACCAGAAGGCCCAACATGAAGAGACCCAGAACATACATTTTGCTGTGCATGTGGAGTGGAGAGTTAGCTGAAAAGGCAGCCGAAACCGTGCTCATCAGCATGGGTACATTTCAAAGACTCATGGAGTATGAGAAGAGCAAACTTTTGGAATGCTAATTGCAGCATGATCCCACTGGTGTGAAGTTGAGAAAACATGCAAGATGCAACCGGGTAGCAAAGTGAGACCTCATCTCTACAAAACATTAAAATGTTACCCAGGCATGGTGGTGCACACCTGTAGTCCCAGTTACGTGGAAGGCTGAGGTGGGAGTATCACTTGAGCCCAGGAGGTCGAGGCTACGGTGAGCTATGATTATGCAACTGGACTCCAGCTTGGGCGACAGAGTGAAACCCTGTCTCAATAAGCAAACAAATAAACAAACAAAAAAATGAAAATGCAAAACATTATATATCATACAGGACTAAAAATATAAAAACATACAGATAAACCGGGTGCAGTGGCCCATGCCTGAAATCACAGCACTTTGGGAGGCCGAGGCGAAAGGATTGCCTGAGCTCATGGGTTTGATACCAACCTGAGCAAATTGGTGAGACCCTGTCTCTACAATAAATCAAAAAATTAGTCAGCTGTGGTGGCACACACCTGTGGTTACATCTACTTGGAAGGCTGAGACAGAAGGATCGCCTGAGCCCAGCAGGTTGAGGCTGTGGTGGTCGTGAGCATGCCACTGCACTCCAGCCTGGGTGACAGTGAGACTCCAACTCAAGAAACAAAATAAAAAAAAAAATACAGATATACATAGGAATGAAAAACATCAAATTCAGGATAGTGGTTAACTTAGGGGAGAAGGAGAGAAATACAATGAGAGAGGAAAAATTTTATAGGGGTCTACTTTTTAAAAATTGGATACAATTACTTATTCATTAAAGAAAAACAACTGCTTAAAGACATAGGCAGGCAGGGCGCTGTGGCTCAGGCCTGTAATCCCAGCACCTTGCGAGGCCGAGGTGAGGGGGTTGTCTGATTCCACGGGTTAGAGAACAGCCTGGGCAACTTGGCGAGACCTCATCTCTACAATAGATCAAAAAATTAGCTGGGTGTGGTGGCGCATGCCTGTAGTTCCAGCTACTTGGAAGGCTGAGGCAGAAGGATCACCTGAGCCCAGCGAGTCGAGCCGTGGTGGCCGTGAGCAAGCCTCTACACTCCAGCCTGGGAGATGGAGTGAGACTCCAACTCAAAAAAAAAAAAGAAAAAGAAAAAGAAAAAGAAAAAGTCATAGTCAATTATGAGCACAGAAGTTCCTGCTGCCGTGATTTTATTGTTAAAATTCCTTCACTGCTCTGTCAACTGTTAGTTTTATTTTTTAATAATGTGCTTTTATTTTGTATGTTTATTGCATCCATGCATGCCCATAGTTAAGGACTCAAATCATGCTACAAGGTTTGTGAACTATAGAAGGCTTTTTCTTTCATTTTTTTTTAAACTGGGTGTTAGAAACACAAGTGTTTGTTTTATTATTCTCTAAAATTTTTATAAACCTAAAGTATTTAAAAAATAATCCATAAAAATCACTGTAAAAGAATGAACAAAGCTCCTTTAGAATGACTTTAAACCTGAAACTTTTCTAGAATTTGAATGTGTCCATGTCATATTCTGTTGGCTCCTTTACTTTCTTGAGTTGTTAATCCTCCTCACTTTTTTCTCTACTCCCCCTATCAGATCCAAGTTTTAGGGTTCGGAAGTCCTGATGAACAAGGGTTCTAACTGGGGAGTCATAACCCAGGTACATTGCTTCCCTCTCTCCCTCTCTTCCTCCCTCCTTCCTTCGTTCCTTCCTTCCCTCTCTCCCTCCCTCTCTGTGTCTTCCTTTTCTTCCTTCCTTTATTTCTTTCTTGGGGTGGGGTCTCACTCTATTTCCCAGGCTGTAGTGCAGTGGCACAATCATGGCTCACCACAGTCTCAACCCCCTGGGCTCGGGTGACCCCCTTCTGCCCAACCTCCCAAGTAACTGGGACTACAGGTGCATGCCACCATGCCCAGGTTATTTTTTGATTTTTGTAGAGATGAGGGCTTGCTCTGTTTACCAGCCCAGGATCAATTACAGAGTGAATCACCACGCCCAGTCCCAGGTGAATTTTCTTAATCTCTGTTGGGCGTGGTGGTAGACATAGTTTGGAAAGTATGTTCTCTATTATAATTACAGAGTGGGCGACAGCCAGAAAGCTTCCTGCCCCTTTGATATCTAAGTAAAAATGCCTTGAAGTCCCATCCCTCAATCTTATGCAGTGCCAAACTCTCCCAAATATTTCTGCTAATGCCTACTGGGGATTAGGGAATTTAGGGTGGGTTTCTTTCTCCAAGGCTCTGGTTTCTGCTACCTCTTTCTGCCTCCCTGAAACTCTGCCTCTCCTTCATTTTAATCTACAAAAATCCACTCAGACCAATCATTTAAAGGTCACTGAGGACTTCATCAGCCACTTTTTCCCCCTTTAGAATAGAGAAGTGTTTTACAAACCAGCATGCAGACATTTTAAAGGGATCGGTGGGCATTGCTCTACTTAAAATGTCTGAAGGCAACTGTGCTGCTTTTGCTTATCTCGTGTCTTTCTTTATTTTGGTGCCACGATTTGTATTTTTTTAATTTTTTTTTTTTAGGGATCCAGTTCAACCCACTCTCAGGTCTTTGGGTGGACCAAAGCTCCATGGGGGACAAGAGTTAAGTAGTATTATTATCTCTGTTTTATAAAGGAAAGAGTTACTGCAAAGCGATCATATATATGTTGACCAAGGTCATATATGTTGACCAAGATCAAACAGCTTGTGAGTACATCATCTGGAACTTGAACCCAGGTCTAACCCTAAAGTTTGTGCTCATAATTGCCATAGTATGAGAATATAATCATAATAATAACAACAGTAATAATAATTATTGCAGATAGCAACCAGATGCCTGGAGTTGCAGGCAGTGAAGGTGTTCACCTAAGTCAAAATAAAGTAGAAAAACAGGTTTCCTGAGCAAGCTGCAAGGGAGTAATGGGCAGAGCAACAACCAAAAAGCTGCCTGTACTGACATACTAGCCTGATTCTTCCCAATGAAGTTTGACCTTCTTTTTGGTTAGGGTGAATTTTAGGATTCCCATCAAGCATCTGGATTCTCACCATGCAAGTGAGGTAGTTCTGACTGGTTGATGTTTGACTTTGATTGTAGGCCACTCATGAGCCAGCCGAGGTTAACACAGGCAGCTCTTGTACAAAACGGCTTCCACAATAATCATGTACCAACAGCTCCCAGGCTGTATCTCCATGCCAGACCTCTCCACTGAGTTCCAGATTTGTCTATTCAACTGCGTATTCAATATCTCCACTTGTATGTGTAACAGGCATCTGTGATTGTTTAAAAAAATGTTCACAAATTCTTTGCTGCAACTTCCTTCATTCAGTGAAGCTTAACTTTTTTCTTCTTGAGTGTGGGTTGAATTAGTGATTTGCTTCTCACTAATGGAATATTATGGAAATGGCAGCATATGGTTTCTGAGACGAAGTCACTGAAGGCATGTGGACTCCGCCTTGTTCTCTTGCATTGCTCACTCTGGGGGAGCCCAGCTGCGATGATATGAGGACACTCAATAAGCCCTACACAGTGACACATGGCCTGAGGAACTGAGGCCACTTGCCAATAACCAGCAAGAAACTGAGGTCTCTGCCAGCTGCCATGTGGGTGGCTATCTTGATGCAGATCGTCCAGCCCGGTCAAGCCTTCAGATGACTACAGCCCTGCCAACATCTTCACTTCGGCCTCATGAGAAACCCCAAGCCAGAACCACTCAGTCAAACTGCTCCTGATTTCTGTAGGATAATAGATAATTATTGCTGTTTTTCTTATTTGTTTGTTTATTTATTTATTTATTAAAATAGAGATGAGATCTTAAACTCCTGGGCTCAAGCAGTTCTCCTGCCTCGGCCTCCCAAAGTGCTGGAATTACAGGTGTGAGACACCACACCTGGTGGAGGATTGTTGTTTTAAGCCACTAATTTTTGGGGAAATTTATTGTGCAGCCACAATTAATACAATGTCTCCAGCATGACCTGTTGAAAGCTGAACTCCTAATCTTCGTTCAGCAAACAATTTTCCCTCTGTCTTCTCTATTCAGAAAATGACAGCGTCATGTTTCTTGTTACTCAGATTGAAATCATAAAGTCCTCACAGCCTGCCTCACTTTCACAACATAAATCCAACATAAGAGCAGTACCCATTGTTCTAACTTAAAAATGTCTCCAAGCTGGATGCAGTGGCTCATGCATGCTTGTAATCCTAGCACTTTGGGAGGGTGAGGTGAGAGGATTGCCCGAGCCCAGGGGTTCGAGACCAGCCTGGGCAATTTGGTGAGACTTTGTCGCTACAATAAATCAATAAACCAGTCGGGCGTGATGCTGTGTGCCTTTGGTTCCAGCTACTTAGAAGGCTGAGGTAGAAGGATCGCTTGAGTCCAGCAGGTTGAAGCTGCAGTGGCTGGAGCATGCCACTTCACTCCAGCCTGGGTGACAGAGTAGACTCTGACTCAAAAAAGAAAAAGTCTCCAAAATTCTACCATGTCTTCTCTTACCTGGTCCACATCCACTGCCTCTCACAGTTGGTCGCAGTAGCCATTGACCCAATCTCCCCTTCATCCCTATGTATCCTTTGACCTTCTTTTTGGTTAGGAAGAGTTTTAGGATTCCCATCATGCATTGGGTTCTCACCATGCAAATAATGCAGTTCTGATTGGGTGATATTTGACTTTGATTGTAGGTACTATGTAGAGTCAACACTGAATATAGTAGCCAGAGGGATCCTTTAAGAGCATTAACAGGTGACATCACCCCCTTCTCAGTCACTCTCCCTTTTGGTGTATGAATGGCTCCTTCCTTTTACTTCCTTCAGATCTTTGTTCAAGTGTCATCTTTTGAGTGAGGCCTTTTCCAACCCCCGGGTGTTCTCCATGGTGTTTATTTTATTTATTTACTCATTGATTTTTCTGTCCCTTCCTTGACCTGCTGGACTCAGGTGATCCTTCTACCTCAGCCTTCCAAGTAGCTGAGACCACAGGCATGTGCCACCATACCTGGATAACTTTTTGATTTATTGTAGAGACAAGTTCTCAGCAAGTTGCCCAGGCTGGTGTCAAATGCCTGAGCCTCCACCTCCCAAAGTGCTGGGATTATAGACATGAGCCACTGTGCCCAGCTTGCAACGACAGCTCTTTAAGCAGAAGGACTTGGCTGTCTAGTTGCTTACTGTTGTGTTCCCAACACCTAGAATGACCCTTCTACACATTTATTGAATAAATACATTTTGTTTTCTTAAGAGCTGTGGTGCTTTGGTGCATATCTGAACCAAGGGGAAGCTAATTAAAAACAGCAGTGCTCAAGGCACCCAGCACAGTCCTAGGCACCTGGTTAAAGTTCAGTGACAGCTGGGTGATTGTAAGATGTGCCTTGGAAATCTCTACTGCATTTATCTCCTAATCTTTTAGCAAAATTTGTTATTTCTGCTTTAGCAGAGGAAAGGAAAATAGTAAAATATATTGAAATAGGTTTGCATTAAAAAAAACTTCTTTGTAGTTAGGGCAGTAAATTATAGACACAGGATTCAATATAGGCCATAAATTGAATATTTTAGTGTGAGTAGAGTTGTATCGAGTGTTCCTTTGGGGATTAGAGTTTATTTCCTAAGCTTTTGTTCACTACATCATGAGTCTTTTCAATAAAACGATCTTGCTGTCTGACAGCTAGACAAGTCTTTCCATGATGCAAGAGGATTTTATCGTGTGTGGTTAACTCAGAAAATTGTTCTCTGAAGATACTTTACGACTAAATATTTACTAATGTCCCCTAGTAGGCTTGGGTTAATTTCAGAGTACCTAAAAAGCAAATAAACATGAGAAAACTGTGACACACACACACACACACGCGCGCGTGCGCACGCACACACACACACACACACACACACACAATACATATCCACTGCTTTTTTATTTAAAAAAAATTTTTTTGAGTCAGGGTCTCACTTTGTTGCCCAGGCTGATGTACAGTGGCAAGATCACAGCTCACCACAACCTTGAACTCCTGGGCTCAGGCAATCTTTCTGTCTCAGCCTCCTAAGTGGCTGAGAGTACAGGTGTGTACCACTCTAGGAGAATAATTTTCTTTTGATTTTTTGTAGAGACAAGGTCTTGCCATGTCACTCAGACTGATATCGAACACCTGGGCTCAAGCAGTTCTTTCACCTCGGCCTCCCAAAGTCCTGGGATGGCAGGCAGGAGCCACTGTGCCCAGTCCATGTCCACTGGTTTGAGTAGATAAAAACCAAGAAATGTACCTTAAATAGGGTGCTTGATGTTATCATGACCTTGACATTAAAAGTTCTCGGGAAGATGAGATGGATCAGGACTGGTGGGCATGTCACATGGAGATTTAAATCCGTCCACTGATCCATGTATTTGGAGCAGGTGGGCATTTGCAACAAGGATTCAAGGATTATGATTCATTATTTTTCTACATTAGGCAAATCGGTCCAACCCTCTATCTGTTAGAATTTGATGGATGCAAGAAACAAAAATGGACTTTCTTGATTTTGGAATCATACAGGTTGGTGCACAAATTACTGACTGAAGGACTGGGCTTGAAAGGTTAGGAAGCAGGGCTCTGGGGGTCCAGGTGGTAGGCATGAAGGGGTCTCTCTTGGATAAGGAGAGGGGAATAGGCCCAGAATGCCAGCCCAAATCCCCCCATCTCCCAGCCACAGTGCAGTCTGGGAGCACAAGGTAGGCAACCCCTAAGGTGGTTGCACTGACTCCTACCTTCTGACTTTCATGCCCTTGAGCCACCCCTCCCCTTGATTGTGAGCTGGACTTACTGGCTTGTTACAAAAGAAGAAAATGAGAGGCAAAAGTGAGGGGATGTTGTTTTTATGATCAGCTTACACACACACACACACACACACACACACACACACACACACACCCACACACACGCACACAATCTTTTTGTCTTTTGTCTTTTTCATTATTTATTTATTTATTTTTCTTTTGATAGAGACAGTGTCTTGCTGTTCTGCCCAGGCTGGTCTTGAACTCCTGACCTCAAGTGATCTCTAGTCTCCCAAAATGCAAGGATTACAGGCGTGAGCGACAACAACTGGCCTGGCTTCTGTCTTGTTGCACACGCTTGCTTGCTTGTGATAAAGTGATGGTTACCTGTGAGCCACTCTAAAGGGAATCCCAGCTGGGCACAGTGGCTCACGTCTATAATCCCCGCACTTTGGGAGGCTGAGGTGAGAGGATTGCCTGAACCCAGGGGTTCGAGACCAGCCTGGGAAACTTGGTGAGACTCGCCTTTACAAAAAAAAAAAAAAAATTAGGCAGGCATGGTGGTGCACACCTATAGTTCAAGCTACTTGGAAGGCTAAGGCAGAAGAAACACCTGAACCCAGCAAGTGGAGGCTGTGGTGGTCGTGAGCATGCCACTGCACGCCAGCTGGGCAACAGAGTGAGACTCAAACTGAAAAAAAAGAAAAAGAAAAGAGAATCCCACATGGCAATGAGCCGGCAGAAGATTCCAGACAACAGCCTGAGAAACTGAACCCTGCCCACAACCACTGATTCTGCCTGGAAATGGACTCTGCCACAATTGAACCTGGAGATGACGCAACCCTGGCCAGTCTCCTGACTGCAAACCCTCAGGTGAAGCTGAGGGATTACACGTGTTTGTTGTTTTAAGTTGCTGCATTGTGGGATTCTATGTTACATGATATATTAGCTTGCTAGGGCTGCTGTAACAAAGTACTTCAAAGAGGGTGGTACTGTAGAAACGTAGTGTCTCATTGGAAGCCAGAAGCCCAAAGTCAAGGTCTGCAGGTCTGTGCCCCCTCTAAGGGTGCTTGGGAAGATCCGATTCCTGGCCCTCTCTCCTGGCGTTTGTAGCCTCAAGCATTCTTTGCCTCCTCATAAAATCTTCCCTTTGTGCAAGTCTGTGTCTGTGTCCAAATTTCCCACTCCCCTCACTTAAAGAAAATCAGTCTCACTTTGTCACCCATGTTGGAGTGCAGTGGCACAATCACAGCTCACTGCAGTCACGACATCCTGGGCTCAGATGAAACTTTCACCTCAGCCTTTCAACTGGTTAAGATTACAGGCACGTACCACCATGCCAAGCTAATTTTTTTCTTTTCTTCCTTCCTTCCTTCCTTCCTTCCTTCCTTCCTTCCTTCCTTCCTTCCTTCCTTCCTTCCTTCCTTCCTCTCTCTCTCTCTTTCATTCCTTCATTCCTTCTTTCTTTCTTGAGATCAGGATGGGGGGGAGCATTTCTCACTGTGTTGCTGGTTTTGTCTTAAACTCCTGGTCTCAAGCAATCCTCCCTCCTTGGCCTCCCCAAATGCTGGAAATTACAAGCATGAGCCACCACATCTGGCAAAGGTCTGCTATTTCTGCTCCTCCCTATTTAGGGGGACTTCCTTCCTCTCCCTAGAGGTAAGCAAAACTTCAGGGATCTAGAAACCTGTAGAAATGGACTTCTCTGGTCTTGATTACATTGTGATCAAACTGAGATACTCACTGTCTAAAGCATCTTTACATCTTCATTGGTTCAATATTAAGAGGTAGGATCTTTACGAGGTGATTAGACTTCTTCCATCAATTTATGCTGTTATCTTGGAAGTGGGTTCAGAATCTGGGCAGTAGGTTTGCCTCCTCTTGGACACAAATGTGGACTCATGTTTCCTCTGGTAAAGACACCACACCATGGCACCTTTTGTCTAGCTGTCGGAAGCTCCAGGGTTCCATGCTGTCACCTTGACTAGCTGATGGTCAGCCCCTCTGGCAGTGTCGAGGGATCGCTCACTGCAACCCCTTCGGCCCATGATCCCTTGAACTGGGCCACTGTTTTCTCATATCCCTTCCCCAACTCTTGAAGGCCCTTTATTCCCGGGCAACTGAATCCATTACTTCTAGAATCTTCTGTTTGGAAACAAAGTACTGGGGAAGAGAGAGACTGCGGGTGGACCAGGCTGTTTTCAGAGGATGGGGGTGAGGGAGGGGGAAATGGAAACACCTTTTGCTATTTTTTGTTTGTTTGTTTGTTTTTTTTGAGTTGGAGTCTCACTGTCACCCAGACTAGAGTGCAGTGGCCGCTCCTGGCCACCGCAGCCTCGACCTGCTGGGCTCCGGCGATTCTTCCGCCTCAGCCATCCAAGTAGCTGGGACTACAGGCACACGCTACCATGCCTGGCTAATTTTTTTGATTTATTGTAGAGATGAGGTCTCACCTGCCCAGGCGGGTCTCGAACCCGCGAGCTTAGGCAATCCACTCACCTCAGCCTCCCAAAGGCACGGGATTACAGGCTGAGCCACCGAGTCCGGCTTGCTATTTTTATATTACAGACTGAGCAAGACAAATAAAAATTCCAATAAATAATTCTTCCACAAATTCCTTTGTTCAACAGCTATATATGTTATTGTATTTCAAAGCTCTTTTCCCTAAATTATCTTCATTTATTCAACAAATGCAGGGAGTGGTTACTCCATCAGGCAGCTTGGGGATTCATGGGTGAACATGGCTCTCTTCTCATGGAATTTATGGTTGGGGGCACAGCGTGAAGCAGACAATCAACAAATCATGATCACCTTCCACATCGGGGCTGCAAGGAAGAACAGAGGAGCCATCGGCAGGAGCATCCAGGAAAACCTTGTCTCTTGTGGGCGTGCATGCGTGTGGGGGGTGGGGAATCAAAGAAGCTTCATGTCAACTGAGATCTGAAGGGTGATTAGGAGCTGGGGGAGGATGTGAGGGATGAGGAACAGGAACATCTTTTCTTTAATTTTTTTTTAAGAGACAGAGTCTCACTCTGTCACCCAGGTTGGAGTGTAGCGATGTGGCCATGGTTCACTCCAGCCTCCAATTCCTGACCCAAGTGATCCTCCCCCCTTGGCCTCCCGAAGTGCTGGGATTACAGGTGTCAGCCACTGCACCCAGCTGAGTAACATCTTTCTGAGTTCTCAGACTGAGCCATTGCTCATTTGTTTATTTAGAGTTGAGGAGGGGTCTCAATGTCACCCAGGCTGGAATATATTGACACAATCACGCCTCACCACAACCTCGACCTCCTGAGTTCAGGTGATCCTTCTGCCTCAACCTCCTAGGTAGCTGGGACTACAGGCATGTGACAGCACACCTAGCTAATTTTTTGAATTTTTGTGGAGACAGGGTTTCACTATGTTGTCCAAGCTGGTCTTGAACTTCTAGGTTCAAGCCATCCTCCTTCCTCAGCCTTATAGGTGTGAGCCACTGCTTCTGACTTCATTCATTAATTCCCTCACTCACCCATTCATTCATCCACTCACTCATTCATCCAACAAACACTTCCTGATCATCAACTGTGTGGCAGGCACTGTCCCTGACCACATGGAGACAACACCCTGTCAATATTAGCGTCAATGACACTTGGGGCCGGGTCGTTCTCTGTGGTGGGGGAGTCCTGTGCATTGTAGGATTTTTAGCAGTCTTCCTGGCCTCTACCCATCAGATGCTAGTAACAACACTCCCAAGTCCTGGCAATCAAAATTGTCTCTGGACATTGCCTGATGTCTCAGAGGACAGAATTGTCCAACTCTAAACCACTCCTGTAAGCAAACAATGATCCAACATTGCATTAAGTGCTGATGCTTCTGTGAAGAAAACTTAGAGTGGGTTGAGGGGATTGAGAGAGCAGTCATTACAGACAAGGTGGTATTTAAGCAGAGATGGGGAAAGAGTGTTCCAGGCAGACATCACAGCCAGTGCAAAGGCTCTGTGGCAGATGCCTTGGGTGTGAGGGAGGTGGAGTAGGAGCTCTGAGGGTTAGAGAGGACAAGGATGGAGTCTGGGGCATTGTGAGGCCACAACCAACGCTGGCTCAAGTGGCCCATGGGAGGGTCCTGGGATTTTACACTGAGCAAGATGGGGCCACTGGAGTGTTTTCAGCATGGGTGGTTGGGATATGACCCGGGTGAGAGAAAGATATGGCAGAAATGGTGGAGAAAAGCCCTGGGATAGCCAGGCTCGGTGGCTCAGCCTGTAATCCTGCACCTTGGGAGGCTGAGGTGAGTGAATTGCCTGAGCCCGCAGGTTCGAGACCCACCTGGTCAACTTGGCGAGACTTCATCTCCACAACAAATCAAAAAATCAGCCAGGCGTGGTAGCGCACACCTGTAGTTCCAGCTACTTGGAAGGCTGAGGTGGAAGGATCGCCAGAGCCCAGCAGGTCGAGGCTGCGGTGGCTGGGAGCAGCCATTGCACTCCAGTCTGGGTGACAGAGTGAGACTCCGACTCAAAAAAAAAAAAAAAGAAGAAGAAAGAAAAGCTCAGGGATGACACAGAACTTTCTGATTGCCCCACCAGTCTCAGCAAGCTGTGCACACCTCTGTCTTAGTGTTGAAGTCCTGAGAGTAAGTGATTATTCTGACCAGGCATGGTGGATCATGCCTGTAACCCCAGTGACTCAGGAGGCTGAGGCAAGAGGATCACTTGAGGCCAGACGTTCAAGACCAGCCTGGGCAACATAGCAAGACCCATCTCAGAAAAGAAAGAAAGAAAGAAAGAAAGAAAGAAAGAAAGAAAGAAAGAAAGAAAGAAAGAAAGAAAGAAAAACAAAACTAGCCAGTTACTGTGGTGGGAGGATTGCTTGAGCCCAGGAGATTGAGGTTGCAGTAAGTTATTATGATCATGTACTCCAACCTGGACAACAGAGAAAGACCCCAACTCTTAAAAAATTGATCATATTGAAATGATTTATCTCTATTTGTATAAGTGCCTTAAGGCAGAGTTCAAGCCTCAACCCTCTTTAAATTTTTAAAAATTTTATCATAGAGTTGTGGGGTGCAAGTCAGGACTAGCTGCACAAATAGGCCGTGTGCAGGTGAAGTTCGGGCTTCTAACTGGTCCTCACTTCACCTGGTTTAGGACTAGGTACACTTTATGCTGCTACATGGTCCCCAACCCCCTCCTTCCCTGGCAGTGCCCTGAGACTACCAATCTCTCCCTTGTGCTAATGCCTCACTCATCTTTGTGCCCTTAGAAGTTGCCACAGGACCTAATATTTAACAGAGCCTGGGCTGGCTGGAATCATTCACATCTTAGTTCTGGGAGGCAGTTTGGCTAGAGTCCCACCTGGGAAACCTGAGCTGTAGGTATCACCGTAACACGCTCCCAGAACAGAGCCAGATAGATGTAGGTCTCCCTATGGATGCAGCATCCTGAACATTTTGGAACCACGGGCAGCTTTCATCCCCTTTCTGAGTTTCAGGCTTCTCATCTGTGAAATGGAGAGAAGGATGCAACCTGGGATGGTGGCTGTGAAAATCAATGGGAGGACTGCATCTACATAGTAGGTGGTCTCAGGAAACGGGGAGCTGCTGTGCTAGTGTTTCAAGGGTGAGTAAGAGCTCCCCAGTGGTGGGTAGAAAGATATTGAAACTATATATGAGGGAGACCCACATTCAAATCGTTCTCTTCTGCTTTGTTGAAATATACAATAGATTATTGTTAACCGATCATCTTGTTAGTGATCTATCGAACACTAAGTCTTGTTTCTTCTAACTGTATCTTTGGAACTATCCATCAACCTCTCAAGATTCTGCTTGCTTATTTATTTATTTATTTCAAGGTGGGGTCTTGCTCTGATGTCCAGGCTGGAGTGCAGTGGCGCAATCATGGCTCACCGCAGCCTATCCTTCTGGCTTCAAGTGATCCTTCCACCTCAGCCTCCTGACCAGCTGTGACTACAGGTGCACATCACCACACTTAGCTAATTTTTAATTTTGGGGGGTAGAGATGGGGTCTTGCTATGTTGTCAAGGCTGGCCTCAAGTGATCCTTCCGCCTCAGCCTCCCAAAGTGCTGGGATTACAGGTGTGAGCCACTGCACTGGGCCAAGATTCTGCATTTCTTTGTTTTCTTTTGAGTTGGAGTGTCACTCTGTTGCCTAGGCTGGAGTGCAGTGACATGCTCATGGCTACCGCAGCCTCAACCTGGGCTCTGGTGATCCTTCTACATCAGGCTTCCAAGTAGCTGGAACCACAGGCGTGCATCGCCACATCTGGCTAACTTTTTGATTTATTGTACAGACAATGTCTCACCAAGTTGTCCAGGTTGGTCTCAGACCCGTGGACTCAGGCAATCCTCTCTCTTCTACCTCCCAAAGTGCTGGGATGACTGGCGTGAGCCACTGCAACCGGCAGATTCTGCATTTCTAACAAGCTCTTGGGTAACAACGATGGGACTGCTAGTCAGAGGTCCACACCTGGATGAGCACAGGCTCAGGCCTGATTCTCAAAGTGTGGTCCTCGGAGCAGCAGCATCACCTTGGAGTTTCGTAGACACACAAATCCTGGGGTGCCGTTCTAACCCGGGTCCATGGGGGTGGCAAGGCCAGCCCTGAAGGCTGTGTGAGGCCCTGCGGGTGAGTCCCGGGCATGCTGGGTCCGGAAAACTCTGGCATTTGAGGAGGCAGCTGCCGTCTCCCCATCAGAGGCCGCTCTTCTGCCCCCTTGCCGCATCACCGAGCAGCCGGCCTCAGGTGCCTCCTGTCCCACGGACGCGGGTCTCGTGCCACCCTGGTGCCCCCTCCTCCTGGAGCCTGCCTTCCGAGCCCTCTCCCCGCAGCCCCCAGCGCGGCAGGCATGCACGGTTCATCCGAGCTGACAGGGCCTTCCGTGGGGAGGCTGACAGGCCTCCTCATCAGGGCGTGATTGGCAGCGCCCTAATCAGCAGAGAGAGAATGGCGCGCCTTCAGAATGATGTTTGCTCTGTAAATATTTGACATTATCTACCCTGAAAACCCGAACGAGAACTTCATTTTTCTTTCTTTTTCTGGGAATACAGCAAGTCACGGAACACCCCTAAGTATAATTAGTCTGACAGGGGAGTTTCTGATTGGAGCTGGGGCCCTGGATGTGGGAACAGTCGTAGGTGTCTTTGTCTCGGCTTAGCAAGGGGAGCGGCCTGCTCACCTGTGGCCGTGGGAGTCGCACTCGCCCAGCAAAGGCCTGTGCAGATGGTCACCGGGGCGTGCTGCCCATTCATACTCAGTAGGTCTCGGCGGGACCTGGACTCTGCATTCCTAACAGTTCCCAGAGCTGCTGCGGCTGCTGGGTTGAGGCTCACACTTTGAGGGGTGAGATCTGGGAGACCTTCCTATGGTTAACGCCAACCTGATGTCCAAAGATGACTCTTGGAGGTCCTCTAGGGCATAGCTTTTGGCAGTAGGTAGATCTGGGTTTGAGTTTTTGTTCCACAAGTTACTAGCTGTGTGACCTTGGGCAGTTAACTCACCTCTCTGAGCCTGTACTGAGCCTGTACCATGGGTTCGTAGGAACACTTATGTCTTAGGGAAGTGTTACTCAACCTTTCTTTTTCCTTCCTTCCTTCCTTCCTTCCTTCCTTCCTTCCTTCCTTCCTTCCTTCCTTCCTTCCTTCCTTCCTTCCTTCCTTCCCTCCTTCCTTCCTTTCTTCTGACACAGGTTTTTGCTCTTTGCTCAAGTTAGAGTGCAATGATGTGATCATAGCTCACTAAAGTCTTGAGCTCCCAGCCTTAATTGATTTTCCCACCTTAGCTTCCCAAAGTGCTGGGATAATAGGTGTGAGACATTGAACCTGGTCCGTTTTTCTTCTTTTTAAAAATTGTCCCATTTGAGGAGCCTTTAAAGATTTTTTTTTTTTTTTTGAGTTGGAGTCTCACTCCACTGCCCAGACTTGAGTGCAGTGGCACGCTCCCGGCCACTGCAGCCTCAACATGCTGGGCTCTGTGGTCATCCTTCTGCCTCAGCCTTCCAAGTAACTGGAACTACAGGTGTGCGCTACGACACCCGGCTAATTTTTGATTTATTGTAGAGATGAGGTCTCACCAAGTTGCCCGTGTGGGTCTCGAACCCACGGGCTCAGGCAATCCACTCACCTTGGCCTCCCAAAGCACTGGGATTACAGGCTGAGCCACCGAGCCCAGCCGCCTTTTAAGATTTTTTTTCCCCCTTAATTTTCCTCCCGTCCATGGGATTTTAATAGAAGAGACATCCAATGTATTGCTTATGCTCTGTGGCCTTCCAAAAGGCCAAGAGCACTGTACTAGTTAAGATCTTTCACCCTCCAAGACCTCAATTTTTTTTCTCTTTTGGGAATAATATCACCCTGTTGAAAATGCATGTTTTAGGGCAATCGCAGAAGAATTGAAAACCATCATTTCTGCCAAGAACCAGATACAGAGCCAATACCCAATAACGTATTCATGTATATTACATAAAGTATGTTCAAGACTCTATCAAGTTATTACATAGCTTGTAACACAAGTTGCATTCTCTCCAGCTGAACACCTGCATACTGGGTACGAATGGGAGCACAGCGAAGGGTGTTAAGTGCTGGTGTCCAGCTGAGTGGCTTGTGCTGTCAGGATTTGAAGGTAGGCTCAGCTCTTCAGTTGCTCAAGAGTATTTTTTTTGTTTCTTGTTTTTGTCAGATTCTCACTCTGTCACCTAGGCTGGAGTGCAATGGCACGATCACAGCTCACTGCAGCCTCAACCTCCCTGGTTCAAGTGATCCTCCCACCTCAGCCTCCTGAGAAGCTGGGACTACAGGTCTGTGCAACTACACTCAGCTATTTTTTTTTTTTTTTTTTTGGATTTTTTTGTAGAGATGAGGTCTCACTATGTTGCCTAGGCTGATCTCAACTCCTGGACTCAAGCGATCCTCCTGCCTCAACTTTCTAAAATGTTGGGATTATAGGTGTGAGCCGCTGCATCGGGCTTGAGTCTCTATTTTTCTTCATCTCTATGTGGGCATGACATGTTTTCCCTCTCTAATGCGGTGAGGAGTATGACCCAGAACACACGGAGGGAGGCTATCACATGGCCTCTGTCAGTTGTACCAATCCAATGCAGCTTCATCACACTCCCACTGTGCCATGGCCTCAGGTGGCTGGGCTGGGGACACAGAAGAGGGAAGGACTGCTGGGAGCCTGCCCCTGTTGGTGCCTGGGAGACAGGCAGGCAGCTCATGTGACTACAAGTGCCATGACCTTGGCAGGAGGGAAGCCCAGGGTGTGACCGGAGGGCCTTCTCCTAGGCCAAGAGTCAGAGTCAGCCCTGAGGGAAAGCTGAAGAAATAATGGTGGTGGGCAGAGCAGCATCCCAGCATGTGCAAAGGTACTGAGGCAGGAGGGCTCCTAGTGGGAGCTAGAATCCCACAGACTCCAGTGTGACTAGAGTGTGGAATGTGCTAGAATGGCAGGAGCCAGGTCAGGCAGGGTCTCAGGCCTGCTGAGGCCTTTGGACCCCATCCTGGGGGCATGGGGGACCCTTAAAAGTAGTTCATCCAGGGTGAGGGCAGGCAGAACGAACTGGGTGTGTAGGAAACTTGCCCTTACACCCTAGACATTGTGTGTTTTCCCAAAGCCTCACTCTTTCCCTGGGGATGGTAGGAACTTGTTTCTGGAGTCTGGGAAGCAGACGAAGGGGGTACCAGATACTCTAGGGGAAGTGAGATGTCAGCTCCTAGTTCTTATTTACTTATTTTGAGTTGGATTCTCACTCTGCCACCCAGGCTGGAGTGCAATGACACCATCTTGGCCACTGCAGTCTTGACATCCTGGGCTCAGGGGATCCTTCTGTCTCAGTCTTCCAAGTAGCTGGAACCACAGGCATGCACCACCACACCCAGATAAATTTTTAAAAATTTATTTTAAAGATGAGGTCTCACCAAGTTACCCAGGCTGGTCTCAAACCCCTACGCTCAGGCAATCCTCTCACCTCCACCTCCCAAAGTGCTGGGATTGCAGGCGTGAGCCACCACACCTGGCTCCAGCTCATATTTCAAAGACCTATGCTTGTCACATCACTTCTCTGGAGAAGTGACAGTCCCTACTATTCATCCTGTGGTGTCCAGGTTTCACTGGATCCCTCCAGACATCCTGGGACACTGGCTGTTGATACCCTAGGCTTTAGGCCCCAGTTTTCTGTACATAGTGAAGGAAACATAATTTTTATTTTGTTTCTTATTTTTTATTTTTATATTGAGATGAAGGCTCACTATGTTGCCCAGGATGATTGAAACCCTGGACTCAAGCCATCCTTCTGCCTCAGCCTCCTAAGTGCTGGGATTACAGGCATGAACCACCATACCTGGCCAGAAATCAATTTTAAAGGGCCTGCCATTTGCAGAACTTCATGGTAGCAGCTCACAAAAGTGTGGGCTTTCCCACAGCACAAAGATGAATCTGAATTCCAGGTCCATGTGTTGAGTGGTGTGGGACATTGGGCCAGGTGAATCTTCCCAGTTGAGAAATTGCATGGGACAAGGTACCTTGTGGGTTGCTGTGAGCATTTGGCCCTCTTTTCAGCATGGTGTCTTTCTCACTAGGTAACCATCACTATGCGGTAAATATGAAGGTATTAGTTAGGACTTGCTTATGCATTTGTTGATTCTTTCAATATTCTTTTTTTAAGAGACAGGGTCTTACTGTGCTGCCCAGGCTGGAGTGCAGTGGTGCAATCATGGCTCACAGCAACCTTGAATTCCTGAGCTCAACAATTTTCCTGCCTCAGCCTCCTAAGTAGCTAGGACTATAGGAACACACTACCACAGCTGGTTTTTTCTTTTTTTCATAGATGGGGTTCCTCCTTTGTTGCCCAGGCTAGTCTTTAACTCCTGGTCTCAGCTGATCCTCCCACCTCAGCCTCACAACATTTTTTTTTTTTGAGCAACCGTGAGGTGAGAGGGTAGAGACAGACTCTGTTGTAGGAGTTGGAGATACAATAGTGAGCCAAATTTTTCTCCTTCCTTCATGGAGTCTGCAATCTAGGGAGAGTGTAAGAGACTCATCAGATTTTTTTTTTTGACCTTGGGGACAGAAACAAAATTGCCACAATAATCACATCACTGTAACCCAGAGCATGCCAGGCAGTAGTGTAGAGCCATGAGAGCACCACACAGGTCTCTGTAACATCTGCTTGACTTGGCTGTTGTAGTGTATAAGCAACCACAGATAATAGGTAAACAAATGAGCATGGTGTGTTCCAATAAAACTTTACTGAAAAACAAAACAAGCAAGGGGCCAGATTTGATCTGTGGGACTGCAATCTGTTGATCCCTGGCAGAGGCCTGGCCCAAGACCACAGATATTCCCAGCATATAGTATAGTTGCTTTGTTGCCCAGGCTGGTCTCGAACTCCTGGCCTCAAGTGATCTTCCCACCTCAGTCTCCCAAAATGCTGCAGTCACAGGCATGAACTACTGTGCCCAGCTGGTCACATCATTTTAATGAATCCATCCTCCCCTCAACTCCCACCACTTTTTGTTTTCTTTTACATGTTGTGGTTATGCTATATTGATGTATTTCTTGAAAAATTAAAAACAGCCTCAACCCAAAATAAATATAAGCTCAGTATAAAAAATAGGAGCAATACAAAAAATGTAGAAGAAAGGAAACATCATGAAGAAGTTCATGAAGAATGTGATATATTTTTCTAGGGTTTTTGCTACCTGGATTTGTCTTCTAAAGCATTTTTGCTGTGCATTCTCTAGGGGAGGGTTTACATCTCTCTGCTCTGAATTCCCAGAGTGTAGCCCAATCCAGTTCATAAGACCTGGCAGGTGCATGGTAGTTTCTGAACAAAATTGAATATGGCACATAAAAAAGTGTAATATAATTTTTATTATGTAGGCAATATATAGTAGTAGAATATTTTGTAAATTGAGAAAAAACAAAGGCATATAGAAGAATATAAAAATAAACAATTTTCATAATTCCACTACTAATAACATTTTGGGGCACTTTTATTTCCACCTATGGCTCTATTATCTATATTCTTTTTCTACCTTTATTTTTTCTATTTTGTTTTTGAATAAATATACTGTGACTTTTTAAAATGTGCAAGTTTTGGTGACTGTGTACTATTCAAGCACATCGATATACCATAGTTTGTTTAATCAGTCTCCTATTTTAGAATACTTACATTCTTTCCACTTTTTCACAATTGCAATCAATGTTATGATTGAGCATTCTTAATACATAAATCTCAGCTCACGACTTCAATTATTTTCTGAGGAAAGCTCTCTAGAAGAATGATTCATCAAAGCACATACGCAAGTCAGGAAAATTGATAAATATTGTTTAATCACTTTCTGGAAAGTTCCTACCCATTTTCAATCCCAGCAGCAGTGTGTGTGGATGTGTATTCCTTGAGTTCTCAAAACAATGGGAAGAGTTTGCTTTATTTTTGTCAATTTGATAAGTGAAAATGATTTCTCCTTGTTTTACTCTGCGTCTCTCTGGTTATTACCATCACTTGTCTTAAATATTCATTAAACATTTGAATTTATTTGTTTGCGTGATGTTGGTTCATGAATTTGGCCCACATTTTTCTATCTGGATATCTATTCATTTTTCTTAGAGATCTATAACACTCTTCATATTATTAATTATATCAGTCACCATTAATGATATGTTAATACAAATAATTTCCTCCTAATTTGTAACTTTTTATTGTATTCACAGTGTTTTTGTTTCTGTGTATATTTGTTTTGACTCCTGGGGCTTTTATTATTTTTTCATTAGCATTTAAGGAGTAAATAATTTAAGGTTGAAACTCTAAGAAGTTCAAGGCTCAAAATGACTTCCCTGCTTGACATTAGCTATCAACTTATATTTCCCTCTACTTTTATGATTTTGTTTCTAGATATAATTTTTAATTCATCTGAAATATGAAGCATGGCATGAAATAGATATTTAATTTACTTTATTTTCTGATAAATTTATCAATTGAGTACTATTTTACTTTTTTTGCCTTAAAAATTGACACATATAGCTGGGCTCAGTGGCTCAGCCTGTAATCCCGCGCCTTTGGGAAGTTGAGGTGAGTGGATTGCCTGAGCCCGCGGGTTCGAGACCCGCCTGGGCAGCGAGACCTCATCTCTACAATAAATCAAAAAATCAGCCGGGCGTGGTAGTGCATGCCTGTAAATCCAGCTACTTGGAAGGCTGAGGCGGATCACCGGAGCCCAGCAGGTTGAGGCTGTGGTGGCCGGGAGTGGCCACTGCACTCCAGTCTGGGCGACATAGTGAGACTCCAACTCAAAAAAAAAAATTGACACATAATAATTGTACATATTCAATCTGGGCATGGTGGCTCATGCCTGTTATCCCAGTGTTTTGGGAACCTGGGGCAGGAGGATTGCTTGAGCCCAGGAATTTGCGACCAACCTGGGCAACATAGTGAGACCTCATCCCTACCAAAAAAAAAAATCATTCTGGCATGATGGTGTGTGCCTGTAGTCTCAGCTACTCAGGAAGCTGAGGTGGAACAATTGCCTGAACCCAGGTGGTCGAGCCTGGGTGACAGAGTGAGACGCCTACTCAAAAAAAAAGTACATATTTATGGGGTATAGTGTGATGTTTTGACACATGTATACTTCATGTAATGATCAAATCAGGGTAACAAATCATCTCAGTCATCATTTTTATTAGCTATTAATGTATCTTTTCTTCACAAATCTAAAATTCACTTTAAAAGAAACGTTTCAAAAATTTCTATAGATGCAGAGTCTCTTGACTCCTGGCCTCAAACTATCCTCACACCTCAGTTTCCGAAAGTGCTGGGATTACAGGTATGAGCCATTACGCTTCGTCTAAAATTTTAGTTTGTAATATGCTAAATTCTTACTCAAACACTTAACATAGTCTAGGGCATTATTTTGTTTGAGATGCTTGTTCTTTTTTGTACCAGCCCAGCATTTTAAAATTATTGTAGCTTTATAGTATATTTTATACCTACTAGGCATATTCCTTTATCATAAATGTTATTACCTTATCCAAAATATTTATTCTTTAATTTTGAATAGATGATCTATGACGTTAGTAAAAATTTCAGTACTACTGTTTGTGTGTGTGCTTTTTCTTTTTTTTTTTCATCTTTGAACACTTTCAGGGTAGTGATTTTTTTTTTTTTTTTTTAGTTGTAATCTCACTCTCACCCAGGCTGGAGAGCAGAGGCATGCTCATGGCCACCACAGCCTCAACCTGCTGGGCTCAGGCGATTCTTCCACCTGAGCCTTTCAAGTAGCTGGAACCACAGCTGGCTAATTTTTTGATTTATTGTAGAGACAAGGTCTTGCTAAGTTGCCAAGGCTAGTTTTGGACTCCTGGGCTCAGGCAATACTCTCACCTTCATCTTTCAAAGTGCTTTTTTTTCCTTTCTGTATTTCAATAGCTGTAGAGGGTACACATAGATTTTGGTTACATGGTTGCATTGTATGGTGGTGAAGAAGTCTGGGCTTTATGTGTAACCACCACCCCCACAGGTGCATATTGTACCTGAGAGGTGATTTTTCATTTATCTACCCATTTCCCCCTCAGCCTTTACTGTTGTGTTTTTAAGTGCTCAGTTGTGGATTACAGATTCAGATTTGCAATGCAAGAGACGTGTAACAGATTGAATACATTTGGAACTTGCTTGAAGACCCTTTGTTTCATCTGACCCGACCCTCTCTGACCTTGAGCTGAGTCTTGGCTTCCCTGGGACTCTCAAGCTTTTGCACTTGGACTTTTGAGGGACTGCCCCAAGTTGGCTGATTTAGAAGCAAACACACACCCTCTTTGGCTCTCACCCTTGCCTCTTCCCAAAGCCATGCCCTAGAATCCAGGTGCAGCTCACCAGGTTCCTGGCTACCCAGGAAATTGTCTCAGTAATGGCTTCTCAGATCCAGTTGATTGCGGTCCTTGATCCTGTAAAATCCTTGAGAAATGTTTCGCTGTTCTGGGAACGGGATGCAAGAGCAGATCTTGGTAGATTCAGGAAACAGGTATAGGCAGCGAGCTTTTCAGAGACTGTGACTAGGGAATTCCCAGGTCTCCAGAAGAGTGGGCTTTATTTATTTAACAAATGTGTATCAGACACTTACTGTATGTCAAGTGCTAAGCTTCTTATGGGAGTATGTGGACAAGACAGATGATGATTTCTGCCCTCACATAGTGGCCTGTGAGGGAAACTGATGCAAGTGACACAACAATGTCTATGATCAGTGCTCTGGGGGCTATTAACAGGGGGCTCTAGTTGAGGGTCAAGAGAGCGCCTTCCAGAGGAGGCCATCCCAAGACTGGGACATGGGGGATGAGAAGGAGCCCAGCTAGATGACTAACACTTCACCAGAGAGAACAGCATGCGTTGTTCAGGAACAGCATGGCGCCATTTAGGAACTGTTGCAGGGCGATGTGACTCAAGTTATGTGCGTGAGGAGGAGGTGAGGCCAGAAAAGCTAGTGAGGTATAGACCAGGTGGGTCTCAGTATCACCTGGGGAGGAGTGTGGATTTCATTCTGAGTGGTGGGTGCGGCAGGAGCCCCACCCATATTCCCTGGCATTGGTCATTTCTCTGCACATCTTTCCTCTCCATTTCTAGCTCCAAGCACTTGTCACTCTGTACCTTAAAGTGTTCCCTGGCCACTGAGGCCCATGTTTCCCAACCTTTGGGCAGTTTGGAAGTACTGGGAAATTCATGCATCTCTGCCCCACCCTGCAGCTTTCTTTTTTTTTTTTCCCTTTTATTTTTGAGTTGGAGTCTTACTCGGTCGCCCAGACTGGAGTGCAGTGGCTGCTCCCGGCCACCGCAGCCTCGCCTGCTGGGCTCCAGTGATCCTTCCGCCTCAGCCTGCGGAGTAGCCGGAATTACAGGCATGCGTTACCACGCCCGGCCGATTTTTTGATTTATTGTAGAGATGAGGTCTCGCTGCCCAGGTGGATCTCGAACCTGTGGCTCAGGCAGTCCACTCACCTCAGCCTCCCAAAGGCTTGGGATTACAGGCTGAGCCACCGAGCCTGGCTCTGCAGCAGCTTTCAATGAATAACTGAACAGGGTAGTGCTTTAATACCCCAGCTCCCTCACCCCTCTGGTAGGACATCGGAGGTACGTTCCACACTGTCTCCCAAAGCCCCTCATTGGAACTGGGCCTTATTGCCTGTGGTGGCAATTGTTCTTAAAGTCTCTTTTTTGGCATTCTTTCTTTCCTGTTTCCCTTCTACTCCTTTGTCGGTGTTTCCTGGATTCCTGGATTCACCTCCTCTATATACTAGTTATCTGTCTTCATCTCACATCTACAGAAACTGAATCTAACTCAAATGGAAAGCTGGGTGCTGGAGAATCTTGAGCCAGGTTTGGCAAACTAGGGTCTGTGGGCCAGATTTGGCTCCCTGCTTGTTTTTATAAATAAAGTTTTATTGGAACACAGCCACACCCATTTCTTTATTATTGTCTATAGCTGCTTTTGCACTACAATGTCAGAGTTGAGTTGTTGGGTCAGAGATGGGCTGTTCCAAAAAGATGAACATATTTACTATCTGAGCCTTTACAGAAAAGTGTGATGACCCTTGGTCTTGAGGAGCAAAACGGCATGATTGACTTACTTTATTGAAAGATCACTCCAGCTATCATGTGGAGAGTGGGTTTGGGGTAGAAGGACACAAAGAGATTGGTTGGGAGACCTTCACAGACGTCTAGAAGAGATCTGAAGTGAACAGATTTGAGTCATATTTTGAAGCTGGAAACCATAGGACTAGTTGATGGATTGGGTTGGAGAAGGGGTGATGAAGGTGTATGTTCTTGCGTCCTCTTGGTTCTACCATGTTCCTTTGAGACATTAACTCCAGTGATGGTACAGATTTTGCCTTCAATCGTCTCCTGTGACTTCTCAGGTTGGTTGGGGGCCACCTCTGTGCCTCTACAGCCCCTCTTCTCATCCTTGGTCCGTATCCTTTTCTTAATGATCTTGCCTTAGATCATGCAGGTAACACATGGCAGAGTCTGGATGCGAACACAGTTTGGCTTTCGATCCTGTCCTTGTAACATTACCACCCTCCTCCATGAATGTAAACCTCCGCCTCGGCACATGGCAGACACTCAGTCAGTATTTACCAAGTGAGTGAAGACTGAGAACTCTTTGGCTTGGTCCAAAGGGCTCATCCCAACACTCTGCCTTTGCTCCCTCCCCCGTTCCTCACCTGACTTGTTTCCCGTAGCCTGATGGCTCCTGTTTTATGGTCTACACATGGAGTCATGACAATGGAGTGGAGCTACCAAGTAACCCCTTGGCTGTCATGATTTAACACGTATGGACCTCATGCAGTCACCACATGGGAACTGGGAGCTGGCTGTGGGCAGACAACAAATCATTTCTGGTGGGGCACTGGCGTCTGCTTGGGCAGCTTGTGAGTGAAACATGGTCTCATTCTCTCAGGACATTAAAGGAAATGGACGGGGGTATGTAGGGAAACTGAGTGTTAGGCAGGGCCATCGCTCTGAGGTGGGAAAGGCCGGGCCATCTCAATCATGCCTGCCCTCTGCCTTGCGTCCTTGAATTTGTGAGATGGCTGCCCACTGCCTCTGTTGACATCACATCATAAATTACTCAGGCACAAGCTGACCAGATAGAAGAGCAGGCAGAGGCAGCCCAGAAACCAAGCAAGGGGTGTGTGCGCGCGTGCGCGCGTGCGCACACACACACACACACACACACACACACACACAATCAGATGGACACAAGGGTAGATTCTGGAAGTGGGTCAGAAAGTCCCACTGATAATTTCCTCACTTGACCTCCCTGGGGGTGGGCTGTTCTTTCCCCCACTCCTCTCTCTCCTGCCTTTTTCTTCTCTTGCCATTAAAAAAAAAACACACACATAGGCAGAAATCAATCCATCAAATGTCATTACAGATTTATTAAGCCTGATGTAGAAAGACATTTAACAGTTACAGTTCCAGAAAGCATAAAAAGAGCACTTCTTTCAGTCTTGTGCTTTGAAAATCTAAATATATTTTTATCATATAAATAATTCTTTTCATGTTTTAAGTGCATCTGTGTGTGTGTGTGTGTGTTTCTTCTTTCCTTTAATTTTCATTTTTCAATTGGCCAAAGCAGAAGAAGTCGACGTTGACGGAAATGAAGCCATTTGCGAACGTACTGGTGTTGAGAAGCATGTCTCTGCTACACCGAATCAGCTAGGTCTCAGAAAGGTGGTTCAGCATCTGCAGCATTAAAATGAGGGACAGCCTCCAGCAAGATCATAATTGAACACACCCAGGTCCTTAATGTTGGCAGTTGGGTTTCCTGATGCAAATGACAATAAGGTTTCAGATGGGAACAGTCTATTTCCAATAACTGCTGAGTGGGGGGGAAAAAAGAGACTTTTTTTGACACAAAGGAAAGAGTTATATAGTGTTTAAAAATGTAAATAATATACTTATAGAAACCTTTTCGATGGAAATGAGGGACTCTGGTCAACCTTGGCGAGTGTGTTGTTTCTTTCAACACAATAGCTAAAAGGAGTAGTGTCTGTTATTTAGGGCTTTAATTACAGTTCTCAAAGTTGAATGATTTTCCTAAAAAATCCCCCAAAACTCTTTAGATGTAAAAAATAATGACTTTTGTGATATAATTTAAGGGTTTACTTCATTTCCACCATCAGGATTTATTTCTAGTGATAAAACTGTATTAAAAGAAATTCTCCTGCTACAGATAATCTCAGTGCTGAGGCAGCGTACACAGGCATACGTCTTAAGTGCGTCCAAACAGTCATTTTTATTCAGCAAAAGGTTGATTGGAAGGTTTCTTTTACCTGGCTTAAGTTATATGGGGTATCAAGTCCAGACTGTTCATCATTAGGAAGGAGTACAGGATGGTGGCACCAAGGGACAAAAGGAATCTTTTTTCCTGGAAATCCCTTCACTTTTTTTTTTTTCAAGCTGGAACGCTGTCATTTCCAGAGGGGTTGTGTGTCTTTGGGAGTGACAATGCATCCTAGCCTTTGGAAATTTGCAAATAGTGACTGCACTGAGAACTAATATTCAGGATGATGGGGAGTCCAAGAAATTGTGGCCAGCCAAGGGAAGAATTTTCCAGATCCCAGAGAAGTGGGCATAGATGCCTGTCTGTGATGAATCGGTTTGGCCACAGGGTGGTATAATCTTCCTAGCAGAAAAGTTTTTTGTTTTTTCTTTCCTCATTGCAGGGACAATTTATAATCATCAAAAACAAGTGAAACATGGTTTTGATTAAAACAGCCTGTTGGCTCAATAATCTCTGTAATTTTAAAAACATCCTTAATGCAGAAGAAGAGCTCGCCGATGTCAGGAATGGCCTGGGGCCCCATTACAACAGCAACCGAATAAATAAAGGGAAGAATCGTGAGGTCATAAAAACAAAATTAAGCTAATGTTTCAAATTTTGACAATTATGAATTCTTCCTCTAAGAAGACATTAAAAAAATTTTCAGGCACTATTAGATAAAACACAGAGAGGATAATTCTACATGGATGAGTTTGCAATTTTCCCACGGGGTACAGCATGCCTTTAAAGGAAAACTCAAAAGGAGAACGTGGTTCCTCCGAGATCCAGCAGTTGGACGGGACTCATGCAGACAGACAAACTTGGTTCTTAGAATTTCTTTGTAAACTCAGATCTAATTCTTTCATAAGCTATTGAAAGAGAATGATCAGGAAAAAATGACAAGCATATTTTTTTCTATACAAAAGAATCCCCATTGTGGGCCAGTTTGGTAGGAAACAGAAACAAGCAAATATAACAAAATCTGTGTTCATACATGGCGATAGAGTTAGTATATACAAATATGTACAGTATAAAAATGCACGGAAGGCTTACGTTCCCAGCCATCCAAGCTGCATTGTACTCAAGGAAAACAGCCTGGGTTTTCTTCCTAGTATACAGGCAAGTATATTATGTACAGCATGCAGGCGATAGAAAATTAGTGCACTTGCACAGAAACATTCTACAGGTATGGTCGCAGACATTTTTCTTTGAAAATGACTGGTCTGCTTTCCGAATATAAAAATGTGTTTGCCTTTCTTCGCTGGCAAATAAACACGTTCCTTCAGAGCAAGGATGGATGTAATTCTGGAAATTTGCTCTGACCCATTCCCCCACCACCCTTTCTAAAACAAACAAACACAAATCTAGAATTAACACGATATATAACGTAAATGCATCTGATGCTTGCTGGATTTCCCAAGAAGTTTTAAGAGCTCTGCAGAGCAAGAACGGGTTGACCATTAAAAAGACAGTGTAATCAACTATCTTCTTGATTTTAAAGGGAATTGGAAGTTTATGACTCATGCTTACAATACCTGGCTGTTTATTAAAGTTGAAAGGGATTAGAAGGATATCATCAGAGACCAAAAAGTATATTGTAACCCAAGATATTATGATACTTAAGAGCCTTAAGCCAAATGAGAATTGTTTTGTATGTCAGTTTTTTTTTTTACTTGCATTGCACATTCTAGCATCTGACATGTTATAAAGTCAAAACATTGTATTGCAAAACTGGAATGTTTCTGTAAGATTTATCTCAATGCACAACGGGTACCGTTTTTTACTTCTCTGCAGACTGGTCAAACTTTGCGTACTTAAAAAATATACATGCACATTCATAATTCCTGAATGTTACACAGATCATTTAGGAAGTGAAAATATTACTGTACAAAGTCTTTATATTTGAGACATCATCGAATGATTGTTCAAGTTCTATTAATATTAACCATTGCCTGGGGACTGATATCCAAATGTAGGTTTCAGGTTCAAGATAATTCTGTGAACACACTGAAATTTATTTTCCAAGGGAAGTGAAGGGAGTGGTTAAGTTTTTTTGTGTGTGTGTTTTTCATAGTGCATTTGTACAAATTTTTCAACTTCTCCTGGGGGTTCTCACCAAAAAGTCATTACTTGTATTTCCTAAATCTGTTTTAAGCAAATAAACATGATACAAAGGGCTGTGAGTATTTGCTCTTTTTTCAAATAGCCCAGATTTCAGAAGGCCTTAATGATAACCGAATGGCTATTGGTACACTCATTTGTATGCTGAAATGCATCAAGTGAGGGTGTCATTCCTTGGAAGAGCCATTTTCCTTGGAATATATTTTTTCCAAAGGAAATGGATGAAGTCTTGTTGCAGAAATAGCGTCCACCTGGTACTAGCATTTTAAAACCATCCTATTCTAATCCATAAAACATTTCTAGTTTTCCCTGAAGCTTTGGGCTGCCTTGCGCATGAATAATTTTTGGAGAAACACCCACGCCTGTTAGCCCATTGTTCGTAACTATTGGAAGAAGATTAACTAGAGCCTGGAAATTGTATATCTGCGTATGCCTCCGAATCTGTCGCAGGAAACCAAAGGAGATAAGTGGCTTTTACTTTGGATGTAGAGGTAAAATTCCCTTGTAGAAATTCTAAAGATGATTCACAAGTTTCAAAATGTTTAATGCTTTCCTACAATGGAAACATGTCTCTCTGTCTGGGAGGATGGAAATCTGTATCTCTTTCTCCAGCTCAATCTTTGTCTAAAAGTATTTCATAGATATTTTGAGAAAGTGCCACATAGGGGAAGGGAGAAAATGAAATTAGCATTTTAACATCTTACAGGGAGAAAAAAATAAACCAAAAGTTCAGTTTTGATTTTTTTTTTGTCTAATACATGTTCAGAATAGATACTTCTTTTATTGCTCTTTAGAACTACATATGTGTGTGTGTGTGTTTAAAAGTCTTTAATATATTTCCTTCTTGTTATTTATTTATTTATTTAATTTTGAGTTGGAGTCTCACTCTGTCGCCCAGGCCACCGCAGCCTTGACCTGCTGGACTCAGGTGATCCTTCCGCCTCAGTCGTCCAAGTAGCTGAAACTACAAGCGCCGGCTACCATGCTCCGCTATTTATTTATTTATTTATTGTAGCGATGAGGGTCAGCCTCCCAAAGTGCTGAGATTACAGGCTTGAGCCACCGTGCCTGGCCTTGTTGTTATTATTTTAGCATTCATCTACACATTACTGTTCTTGTTGCAGAGAAGAGAGGATAATGTGAAAATGACATTTGTGTGTGTGTGTTTTTAACAAAAACATTTTACAAGCTTAAAAAATGGAACTCCATGAAAATAAAAGGCTTGAAAACAGTCAAATAACTTGGGAGGTGAAAGATGGGAGAGCAACAGAATGCAAGCACCTTGTAAGGCTTGTAATTTTTGGATTTACTGTGGAACGTTGCAGGACATCACAGACTGCTACATTGTCCATAGACCCTGGAAAATAACAGTGAAATCCATATAGATTTATATGAATCTGCACACAGGCACACACACATGCACTGTCTTCACACTTATCTCCTTCTTAATCAGAGTTACACAAATGCTTCCCAAACATGTCATTGTATTTGTTTGTTTTCTGCATCTCAACTAAGTTCTTCAGTTTGCGCTGGTGATATTAATTATGCAAGATTCTAACAGCCAAGCAGGCACAGTTTGGGGGTGAGTTTTAAGAAATCTATTTGTGATCTGAAAGAAATTCTGTGGGGACTGTCTGGGCTATCCAATTTGTTCCATGATTATGTTCTGTTTTTAGGTCTTGACCTATTTTTAAGCTATTTTTTCCTTGTGTGCTTTTTTGAAAAAAAAAAAAATCTGTATTCTGAAATACTCATATTTTGACTCTCCATGAACTCTGTGCCTCACATGTCTTGGTATCCACTACCTTTAGGAGCTACAGTAAACAACAAAAGAGTTGAGATGTTGGGTGAAGTGCTCACCATTGTGATCCCAGGACGCCTAGAATAGTGTCACACATGCACACAATAGGTGTCCAGTGATATCAGTTAAGTGAATTTGCTAAATGAATTGTGTTTCCTGTTCTGTACTGTGCCACCAGTGCTTTGTAATATGTTGTACGCCTGGGGGCCACATATGTACACATTTAAATATTGATAGATAATTTTTTAAATGGACATTTCATTTTGCTGGTCTTACCTGGAAGAGGGATGGGGAAGAAAAGGCAATGTCTCACTCTCATAGGTACTGGGATGGTGGCAGAATGGAGATACTTGAGGGCAATTTGCATGATATTTGCATGTCATCCTCCTTTCCAATTCTAAGTTCTCACTTATCAGAACTGCATTTTATTCAGAGAAAGGAAGGCAGTGGCATAAACGTGGATAAAAACACTTTCCTGAGTTCATGTTATTTAATTTTTTTTTCCTCCAGAAAGAAGTTTCTAGAAGTCTTTCAGGACTGGCCAAATGAAGATAAGGCCCGGTCTATACTGAGAGCTATGTGTCTCTCTCTGTGCCAGCCCGAACCTTTGTTTCCTAAGGAGAAAGCTAGCAGCTGCCCCTCAGCAGGGACGTTGTGGTTGCCAGGTGATGATTCATGGGTCTCACCAAATTTATCAATGTTTTTGTCTCCCACCTCCCATCCCACCCACCACAGAAATTGCGCTAACAAAACCATATAGGTTATATGTTGAAGCAGATTATTTATTTTTTTCTTTCTTAAGAAGGGAAACAATTTCCATGGAGTTGAGAATTGTATTGTTTTCTCCCTGTGGGAGCAAGAGCTCGAGAATTTGCTTTTGGACAGTTCCGGTAGGATCTGAATTATGGAACTCTCTCTAATGACCCTGGATTGGAGCAGACAATTTTTAACAGCTTCGAGAACCCCAATGCTAATGCATTGATTTTCTTTTAATAGAATTTTGTCGTTGAAGGACAGTGCCTGGTAGAGTCTACCCTTCAATCTTAACCCATCCGAAGACGGTTCCTTTCCAGTTGAGCGCCATTCATTTCTGGTTGAATAGGTTAAGCAAAGACAGACCTCGCTGTTCTCAATTCACTTTATGATCCTCCCATCATAAAAAATAATATCAGCACCTTGCTTTTCATGTCAGAACTACATTTGAGCCGCTATTCCCTATGCCCATGAGTAAATCCCATAAAAGCCGCCCCGTTGTACTGTTGCTATTTTTCCTTGTGGGTGATTGATTGATGGATGAGTGCTGACACTTCAATGAAGCTATTTCGACTGCCATCTCAATCCGATGATGTGAGGGGTATATTTTCTGTCCATGCCTCATTACTTCAGAATGACATTCCTGGAACTTCATTTACTTTTTTCCTCCTTCCCCGAAGCGCCATATTTTTTCCCATCTAGGTTATGCATGCTATAAAAAAAGCAATTTGCTATTATATGTGGCATAAGGGCAACACTTTCCCTAGGAGGTAAATAAGAAGTTTTTTTTTTTAATCCCGATGTTGAAGTTAGGGATCATGTCAAAATTTCCAAAACAATTCCAACAGGCAGCCTCCATGAGAAATGGTGAGAAGGAGATATTTGGCTTCATTTTGTCAGTGTTGAGTTTTGTTTTTTTTTTGTAACCTTGGTAATTAAAGCAACAACACAAAATATTTCTTTTGTTTCAGAACCATCTAGTTCCTAGTGTTGTGCTTAGAATAGCATAAATATTTTACCTACATCTGAGTAGCAATCTACAACATAATCCAGACTTATTAGTCCTTTGAGAATAAGGAAATTCATTGTTTAAATGCAATGATGGATTTATCTATTACAGGTTGCTTGCCATTGTATTAAAAAAAATGCTCAGTTAGAGTAAACAGATCTACCCCTGCGTCTCCAAACTGTGCACTAGGTATGTAAGACTTTTAATATTAAAACATGCTCTTGGCTTTTCCAAGTTGACTTAGGACCTGATTTTAATCTGTGTAATACAGTATTCCCGTTAATAATAACGTATAATTAAGACATCCGTTAAAAATCCATAACGTTAATTTAATGGGGAAAATCTAATACAGTTCTATTGGAATTTTTACGTTAAATTAACTTTAACGGGCTTTTAATGGATGTCTTAATTAGATCTCATTATTAACGGGAATATTCCACAAATTAAAATTGGGCCCTCAAAGTTTTAATGAAAAAAGTTGCGAGAACACATTTAAAACGGACACCCTATTTCATGCTTTCTGTTGCTTCCAGAGCTAAGCTGTGTTTTAGAGCTCATCAACAACCAGGTTCTGCAGAAAGAGATGATCAGAGAAGGCTACTGCTGATCTTTCCACCCTGCAATGATCTCACCTTCTTGTTTTCTCTCAGAGTCTGCATCTCACCATTTCTCCCAATTTGCAGGTCACCTATGACAGTGGCACACGCTGGCAAGTGTTGTTATTTTTAACCAATCAAGATAACGATGGTGATAAGAATGCCCACCACTGCATGGGAAAAAGTCTTTGGCAGCAACACAGTTAAGCCTAACTATTTGAACAACTTTCACAGAAGATGAACATTGTTCAGAGGTTTTCTTGGCTCCAACTCTGGTTTAACTTAATAATTTTTCTACTTTGTAGTGATTAACGGCCCCCGAGCGCAGGGGCAGGACTGGGCAAACCAGGTGCAAGTGTAATCGTTACACTAAACAGAAACCTTTTCTTTAGACAAACGTTCCCAGAGGGGTTATAAATAGGAAATGGACATTACCATGAAAAGTCAGCTTCCAAGTGTCTACATCTAGGGCAGCCCACTAGGACATTAAACTATGGAGGCTTGTACTCCCCCCTTTCCTGTTATAAACTGACAAAATAAGCACATCAGTGTTCTCAGTCACTAGTTTCTCTTCAGTGGCACTTGGTTTTCTTGTGACAGTGAAAAGGGTACTGTGGAGATGAGACAGCCCATCGCAGTTCATCAATGAGTATCTAATATCGACCATAAGCGGAGAAGTGGAAATCAATACTTCATTACCAAATTGTTAGTGAGGATGAAGAGAAATGACTGGGGTGATTTCTAAAAAAAAAAAAAATTTTGGCAGTCTTCTTGGAGCCAGGGTGTCAGGAGGAGTTCAATGAGTTCAATGTCAGAAGCAGGGTGGAGTGGCGAAGAAGGGCTCAGTGTGAGGGAAATCCAGGCTGGAAAGTTGGAACTAAGGCATTTGTCCTGTAATGGGATTAGAACAACAAGAAAAGAGGCGTTATTTTCTGAGGTACAGCCTAGGAGGTTATTTCCCCATGGTAGTCAACCTGCCCACCTTATAACTGCTTCATTGGTACTAATGCTCTGAGGAGAGTCATGGTTAAACCTAGTCTAGCATCTGATATAACCAGATGATGGGACACAGAAAAGAAAAGTCAACTGAGGAAAAAAAAAAACATTTAAAAGATAATGCATAGAAGGGATATTTGTACTACATCCATGTTGGTAGCAACATTATTCACAATAGCCAAAAAACAGAAGCAACCCAAGTGTCCATTGGTGGATAAGCAAATGTGGTATGTACATGCCGTGGAATATTACTCAGCCTTGAAAAGTAAAAAATTCCAACACGTACTACAACGTGGGTAAACCTTGAGCACATTAGGTTAGGTGAGAAGAAGATAGTCACGAAAAGAAAAATATCATGTGATTTCACCTGTATGAGGTATCCAGAGTAGCCCATCATAGAAACGAAAAGATGAATGGTGGTTGCCAAGGTCTAGGGGTGGGGTAGGAAAGGGAAGAGGAATTCTTATTCAGTGAATCCAGAGTTTCAGTCTTGCAAAATGAAAAATTCTGGGTCAAGGGCAATGGCTCATGCCTGTCATCTCAGTACTTTGGGAGGCCAAGATGGGAGGATTGTCTGAGCCCAGGTGTTCAAGATCAGCCTGGGCAATATAGTGAGACCTCGTCTCTACAAAAAATAAAAAATAAAATAAATTAGCCAGGTGTGGTAACATACATGTGTAGTTCTAGCTACTTGGCAGGCTGAGGCTGAAGGATCCCTTGAACCCAGAAGTTTGTAGCTTCAGTGAGCCACAGTGGTGCCACTGTACTCCAGCCTGGGCAACAGACTGAGACCTTGATTAAAAAAAAAGATGAAAAATTCTGTAGGTGGATATTAGTTATGGTTGTACAACAGTGTGAATGTACTTAATACCGCTGAACCATATATTAAAAATGGTTAAGTTAAATTTTATGTTATGTGTATTTTACCACATAATATGTATTTTACCAAAGTGAGAAATACAAATATAATGTGTGATTTTTTCCATTATAAAGCATTTTGAAAGAATTTAAAAAAAATTAACCTATGGTTCCACCACCCTGAGAAAGCTCCCATTCTCATTCTGCTGCATTTCCTTTTAGTCATTTCTCACATATTTTGCTAGGCTTATGTATCTTTAGGTGCTGACTGTAGAATGCCCCAGACTGTATTTTTTTCACTGGAAATCATCATTGTAAACAGTTGCATGAGTTTTATTGCATATATTATTATAGTTTACTAAACTATCCTTGTAATATTGGACATTTATTTTGCTTTCCATTTGATTCAATCATATATAATACTATGATGGACATTTTTGTGTTTAAAGCTTTTCTGTATGTTTGAATATTGTCATAAACTTCAATTCTTAGGTGCGGAATTCCTGTCAAAATATATGAACATTTTCATGGTGGGTAAGTTTTACTTAAAAGTAATGGGGTAATTTTCTCCCCTAGAACTTTGCTATTTGGAGTACTGTGTGGGAAGTTTCTACTTTCCATCAGCCCCATCGGAGTAGAGCTCCTTGTTTATATCTTGTTATTTAGGGGTAGTGTTCATTCTAGTGAGAAAAAAGCCCTTTGAACTTAAATATAATTAGTCTTTATGAAAAAGGAAAGCTTCCAAGTTTCCAGTAGAAGAAAAAAGAAAAATGGAAAATCATACATCAGCATCATAGAGAAATTACACACAGAGTAATCATAATTGACATTGTAAACAATTCCTTGGTGAGGAAGAGCACGGCTGCAATATTAGTAGCCAGTTATTACAGATCTACTAAAGTACACATTACCGATAATTCTTGAAACAATCTCATAGAGGATAGTGACTTGTCCAAGGTTACACAGCTAATACAAAAAACAGAGGATGGCTTAAGTTTAGGTCTTCCCACTCAGAAGCTTCCAAGCTCCCCTTCATGCCCTGCTCTGCCTTGATGACAGGTGAGCACCTTGGTAACTATCAATGGAAGGGACTATCTCTCTCTGACTTTAGGTGTGTGCATGAGAGAAAAAGGGTCTCTGGTAATCTTTGCTCTGACTCGGTGGGGACCCGCTGGTAAGTCAAGATACTTGGAGGAGGATGGTCATGTGTGGTTGCATGAAGAGGGACGGATCAAACAAAGAGAAAAAAAGTAGAGATCAGAAACAGTCACCCCATTGCATCGTGGGACAGAGGGAAGTCCTGACTGAAGGGTGCTGCCTACACCCAGTCTATAGGAGATCCTCATTATCTCTTCCTTAACCATGATACCAGTGTGATGCCAACTTTGTGGAATTTCTTTTATTGATCACTGCCCTTAAGTGGCTCCAGACTAGATCAACTCCCAGATTTTTCTGGCTGGATTTCTCTTGGGGCAAAGTGTGCTCCAGGAGAGGAGCAAGGAGAAAGAAAAAGGTAATTCATTTAGTATATTATTGTTCCCATTTTGGGAATTCACAACATATGTTAGCATATGAAAGACTATGAGAAGTCCTGCAATTAAAACTAAAGCAAACATGATCCATCTTTACTTAACCCAGTGTTTGCCAGACATGTTTGATAATCCCCCTTTTTCTCTTTATGAAAGACTTACAAGCCGGGCTCGGTGGCTCAGCCTGTAGTCCCGCGCCTTTGGGAGGTTGAGGTGAGTGGATTGCCTGAGCCCGCGGGTTCGAGACCCGCCTGGGCAGCGAGACCTCATCTCTACAATAAATCAAAAAATCAGCCGGGCGTGGTAGCGCACGCCTGTAATTCCAGCTGCTTGGAAGGCTGAGGTGGAAGGATCGCCGGAGCCCAGCAGGTCGAGGCTGCGGTGGCCGGGAGTGGCCACTGCACTCCAGTCTGGGCGACAGAGTGAGACTCCAACTCAAAAAAAAAAAAAAAAAAAAGAAAGACTTACAATGTACCTGAGTGCTGCTGTTTTCTAGAAAACACCATTTTGACAGTTTTTTGGTGCAAAAACGAAGGAAGTTGTTCAGTTCCTGAGATCTCAATCCTGATTCCTTTTTTAAGATTATTTTATTTTTATTTCAATAGTTTTAGGGGGTACAATTAATTTTTGGTTGCGTGGATGTGTTGTATAGTGTAAAAGAAGTCTGGACTTTAAGAGTCACCCCCAGCCGGGCTCGGTGGCTCAGCCTGTAATCCTCCGCCTTTGGGAGGCTGAGGTGAGTGAATTGCCTGAGCCCGCGGGTTCGAGACCTGCCTGGGCAGCAAGACCTCATCTCTACAATAAATCAAAAAATTAGCCGGGCGTGGTAGCGCGCGCCTGTAGTTCCAGCTACTTGGAAGGCTGAGACGGAAGGATCGCCGGAGCCCC